>NW_008627540.1:35492-49458 GCF_000691845.1 Merops nubicus
AACCAGTCTCAAGATCTATAAAATATGGCTAGAAAAATATTGACGGTTTATTTAGAAACATATTTTGTTAAGTTTCCACCATTTGGCAGCAGCAGAAGAAAGAAATTATTTCTAACTTGTGTTTAAGTTCCTTCAGTGGCTGGGCAGCCTGTCTTTGTTCAGGAAGACATCCTCAAGCCTGATGAGATTCAGGCATTCACATCTAAGTCAATGCTCCTGGAACCGGGTGGTTTGAAGTACCCTAATCTACATTTCACATCACAATTTTAGTAAAATACAGATGTGGGTAGACAAAACATAAAGCACAGCAGCTTTTAATAAAGCTCTCAGACCCCAGGCAAACCATACTGTTAACAACAGCTACAACCACCTTCCAGCACATCACCCTCCTCGCCACACCGCGCGCTGCATTAGCTCAAAACGGTGCCTTTCTGGACTTGCTCTGGAGACCCAGAACGAGTTGTTAACACACCAGGTATACTTGGCTCACATCACTTACGTGAGGCTTGAATCAGTTATGTCACCTCAGGCAGACAACACCTGACTCCAAACAGGAGCCACCACACAGGAGCCTGCAGGCGAGCGAGGAGCCGCCGTGGGCAGCCCGTGGCCAGGGCCCCGCTCCGGCTGGCTCTCGGGGCACCACCAGCACCTCTGTGCCTCCCCGCCCCACCCGTAACACACCGGGGGCTGCCTGAGACTGGGGCTGGGTTTAGCTTTGCTTTCAGTGCCTGGCTACGAATGCCATAGACTGCAGGGGCACGATACAGCAGCAGCTGAGCATGACGCCGCCGCTGCCGTTTGCAGCGTGCTTTCCAGCAGGCTCCCATGCACGCTACCTGCTTGCCTGGAAGAAAGATGTGGAACCAGACCAGACCTTCTTTCTCAGCAGCTTTACTGTCCTTTGGACTTTGCAAAACACAAGATCACGCAAGTATCTGATCTCACATCACTTTCTTGCCTTTTGCTTTTATGACAAAAGTTTTGGCTCTCCCCATTCCAGCAGCAGAACTGATTCCAAGTGGCCCAGCCTCAGCTGAATCTTATTCCACATTTGTTGGCTGGGGCAGCAACAGAAGAACATGTTGCTCATTAGCAAGGCCACAGCTTTCGAAGGGGGCTGCCCTGCCCTCCCTTGTGCAGAGACACGGAGGGAGAAATACCCACCTTCTGCTCCCAGGTACCATGGACTAACCACTGATGGAATGCTGCTCTCATCCAGATTCCTGATGTCTCTTTCTGCTGCCTCTTGAAGTCCAGCACTCCCAGCCCTCTTCCAACTGGGCACACCCAGCTCCTGAACAAAACCTGGCAGGAGCAGAGAGCTGACGGAGGCAAGAGCCCAGGCAGGTGCTTACACATGAGGAACAGCTCTTTCAGCTCCTGTTCCACCTGAGATAGCTTAAGCTTGGCCTCCAACTCAACAGTAATTTTTTTCCTTGACAGCTTGAGTACAACTAACTTTTATAATTCAGAAGAATATTAAAAGAAAAAAGCAAACAAACAAACAACCTCTTCCTATTTCCTGTTGTCATTTCTGGAAGATGGCTGAGGCAGTTGGTACAGGAATAGCTTTTGGTGATACTACTGCCTGAATGTCACTACCATTCACTTGTTGTGCTTATGTAGCACACGGGCTGCAGCTGCTCGAAGAATATGAAAAGAAACCAAACAAACAAACAAACAAACAACCTCTTCCTATTTCCTGTTGTCATTTCTGGAAGAGCTTTACAGCAAAATGGCTGAGGCAGTTGGTACAGGAATAGCTTTTGGTGATACTACTGCCTGAATGTCACCACCATTCACTTGTTGTGCTTATGCAGCACACGGGCTGCAGCTGCTCCTAGAGCTGCACACGGGGCTGGGGCCATAGATCTGGACACATCACAGCTCCATGGGATGCAGTGGTCCATACCTGGGAGAATTTACAGACCAATGGTAAAATGGCACCCTTGGAGCTGCAGAGACATCTTCAGGGAAGTCTGGGTTCAAAGAGGCCCAAATAAAAGCAACTTTCAGCAGAGTTCACCAGAATGAGTAGCTCTATGCTCCCAACCAAGAACCCTGCCTCTGCCAGCTGTGTCTGTGCTGGAGAGACAGAGATGCCTTCAGCAGGGAAGCTGTCAAGCTTTGGCAATGCAGGGCAAATTACAGAGGTAAGGATTTTAGTTATCTGTTTCATACCTACCAAGTATAAAGAATGTTACTGAAGACACATAGCAAAATCAGCTGAAGAAAGATGGAAATAAAGGGAGCAAGTAAAAAGCTAATGCTGAAGCCAGGACAAGGATGAGCCTATCCATGATCTCTAAGAGAGAGTATTTTATTTTAGATCTTTTATCTGTTGTTTTCTTCTATTTATTTGAGCTTTAGACCTTTGATCTTACCACTGCATTTGCTAACGGCGGTATGGATGATTGCACCTGACACATTTCCTCTGCTGCTGACACTCAGATGCCTCTCAGCTGTAGGACCAATGCAGCTGGAGGGCAGGATGCTGGATGGGAAGTGCATTAGGAGATTGCTCATCCCCTCAGAAAGTCCACCTGGGACAGCCACGTGTTGCTAACCCCTGTGTCAGATGGAGAGACCCAGGGCACTTTGCACAAGTCAGCAATCCCGTTTAATTGTCACGGTCCACAGCTTGGGCAGGCACCCCAAGGCATGAGGCTGGTGGTTCACACTGACAAGAAAGACACAAAACCAAGCCAGAGGTCTGTGAAATAGGCATGACACTGCAGGCAGAGGCCATGGCAGAGGGAGGGAAGATCCCCGGGCACCCACATCCCATCCCTGCACCCAGCTGCACATACTCAGAAAGGTTTTCCAGACAGCGCTGGCCTCTCTCCCCAGCTGAGACATTGGCTCTGAACGACCTACCAGCAATCTGGCAAGTGAGTCAGAGCTAGTTTTAAGCCAAAAGTTTGTGAGATCAGGGTGGAGGAAGAGGGGAAACCTCTTCACAGTTTATTCTACAGAAATGAAAGGTGTGACACAGTTCTTCATTTCAGCCCCGCTCAGTAAACGCAGCATCTTCAGAAGCAGGTTTCTTCACAGTGCTGGGGCCACCTCACTGTCCCTGTGGCTTGCAGAAGTGGACTTCAACCTCTCTCCTCCTCAGGAACTGTGATGACTATTGCCTTACCAAGACCACTTTATATGAAGCTAGGCTCAAAGGAACTGTGCAAAGTCAAAGACTGCCTAGGAGAAACTAAGCAAACCCCTTTCTGCCCATGATTATAGCCCCAATTTTAAGGAATTAACCTTGTGTACTTCAGTTTGTTTCACACTGCTAGTTCTTCAAATGACTTTAAATCACACATGCTCAAATAAAAAAAGATGTCCATAAATAGGATGCTGCAACTAAATATTGCTTCTTACCAGGTAGCAGGTGAGATGCCAGCCATGCCATACAAGGGCATAAAATCTGAGCAGAATTTCCTAACATTTCTCTCTCACTTTGATTCATGAAAATGAAGGCTCCTATTTGCAGCCTGTCATGGAGAGCTCTGACCATTGCTGGGTTTTTCTTTTGGGTTCCTTATTATTTATCTAATTTTCTAGGCACATTTCTCAAGAATCATCCATGGACATTTCTAAGTTTTTATAGTTTTACTTCAGATTTTTCTCAGTCCCAGTATTCCCACAGGAATTAAAGCAACAGAACACAGAATGCTCACCCTTGGAGATGTGTTCTGATTTTGGAGAGACACAGCTATCTGTGCAGACAGAGAAGATGACAACTCCTACTGTCATCTATTCTTCTCAGTCCTCTGTGTATTCATTAGCTCTGCTCATCCATTACCTCCTCCCTGGGTAAGTTTACCACGCTGCATGGCAGCACACACACAAGAAGGGGAGGGGAGGGTTTATGTGACATCACACATTGTTAGCATAGACAGGACAACGTGGTTCACCTGGGCTAAGAGGAGCTCCAGGTGAGGCTGTCTGAGTCCTCCATAAACTGCATTACAGCCACTAAGTCCTGGTGAAAGGGGCCACAGGAGGAGGCTTAGTGTTACACCATGTTATGTGTTAGTGTCACCCTGTCTTACCCATGCAGGGGCCACGGGGAGAGGCTCCCCAAAGCCCACTGCTGCTGGGAGAGCTGCTAGCAGTGCTTTGGCACCTCAGGGCCAGCTGCACCCAGGAGCCCGAGCAGCCCCTGCTTCTGCAGGTACATGCCTTGAAACACATTTCAAAAGTGCCCCCAAACAACTGCAAATAGCTGCTGGGTCTATTTGCTGGCCCAGTGGCCACTGCTGTCCTGTGCCAGACACATGGGGCTGGCTTCCACTGCCTCCCTGCTTTAGCTTGACTCATTCTCTAAGTATGCTGAGGCAAAGTCGCTTTCTTTTATAAATTAGGCTATTAGCTCAGATTCACTTTCTCTCTTCACTTAATGAAAAGCAAGTTTCTACAGCATGTCAAATAAATAGCCCATAAGTACAATACAGTCAAGTTCTTTTAATGTATTTCTTGGAAAGCAGGGAGTTCTCGTGGTAGGTCCAGCCTTGCATTTGTATCTGTCACAACCCTCAGCAAAAGGACAACCAGCATCCTTGCACCCTGGTAGAAAGCAACACCACCTCTTTTCACCAGCTGCACCCATTTTTATAAGCACCCTCTCTTTGTTCCCTTCCATTTCCTTTTAGGCTTTCCTTCTCACTCCTGCTGTTGCTCAGCCCGTGAGACAATGCTCTAGCATCAGGCCTTGTTCTGATTCCCAGAGAGTTTCATTTTTTTGGAAGGATGAGATTTCCTGGCATCCTCAAACCACTTCATGTTTTCCCTTTCTTTTTCTAACCTACACCCTATTCCTTCATTGTTGTTCACCACTCTAACACCCTTTACTATTTTTTCCCCATTTTTCTATTGATCTATTTTTCTCTCCTCCCTTTCTCTCCCTCTTCAACTCTTTGCTTCTCTTTTTTTCTCCTGCCCCACCCCACTGAAGCTTTCCAGCCAGATGTATTACCCACTGCAGTGAGGGGAAGCAGTGCATCAGAATTCAAGTTGCACTATACAACAAAAGCAATACTATGTATACCTACAGAAGCAGCAATACCTAATATTAGTGTTCTCCCCTTCTCATACTAAATTCCCAAATACAGAAAGTAGTTGTTCAGAGGCAGTAGAGAACTGACTAGAAGGAGATATTACAAGTTTATACATTCTGCATATTTTCTTTCCATTTTATAGAGAATCATTTCTAAACTCACTGTCACCCATGCATGAATTATTACATCAGGCTTGAGAGGTTGCAGATAGAGAGTAAACACACATATACCACACCCATACATGCTGACACACAACTCTTCTCCTGCACTGCTAAATGGATGCAGAGGAAGAAACAAAGAAATATGTCTTTCACATTTAAATTAGAAGTCAGAAAAGGAAAGTCTTCTTGCCAATTAAAAACTACAGAGTATTTACATATGTGTTCATATACGTGCATAAAAATAGACACACGTGTACCTGTACATACACTGTGAGAGGAAAGGAGGGAGAATGAGACAGGAGAAAAAACATCAACATCTTCCTGCTGCTACCAAAATACAGTAGTCCCACTACTAGGAAAAGATCCAATCCTTGTATACAAGCAAGACTCCCAAGATGTGATCTAACATGTATCTCTCTTGCTTTCTATTTAGATGTACTCTCAGACCACTGAATTACAGATTCAAAATATGCAGAATCAGCGTGGGAAACTGTGGGGAAAAGCAGAAATAGGCTCCTCCTGAAGACTCAATTGAATTACTCTGAAAAGATTAATTAAAATTGAATTCTCTTTTGACACAAAATTTCCTGTTTGCTAGTTCTAGGTATGTCTATTACCTAGTTTCCATTAGGAGATAATATACTCTATAATGAAATAAACGTCAAGGACCCTGCGGGATCAAACAAAAAGTTTACAGTATTCTGACAGCAGCAGCAGTGAGGTTACAATGCAAGCTGGCATGCTTAATGAAAAAGGGTTGACATATGATCACTGAATTCCTATCAGTGATCTCCATCATTGCTTTTTAAGGAACAAAAGGGCAAACAACCCAGTGTTTTGTTGATTAAAAAACAGCTTGGTTTAAAAAGTGACAACCTACAGTTAGGTCTTCGTTCAGTCTCTCCAAAAACTGGGGGAGAGGGGAGGAGAAGCAGGGGGGTCCCTCCAACCCTAAGAACAGCTTTGCAACTAGAATAGGAATCATGAAAAGAGAAAGGCTGTTGGCATCTCCTGCATGTGGCTCCGGTTTTGCTGTCAGGATTTGGGGAGGCCATCCAGGGCATCACCTGTATTAGGGACCAGTGTGAATGAATTAGATACAAGACTGGGAGCATTTACATTGCAATTGGTACTTCAGGTCTGCCACATCATAAAATATTGCTTTGTGCTTTGCCATGTCATACCTGGAGCCTAACAAGACATTTGACATGGGAAGAAACCATCCAAAATGAGCATGAGGGCAGAGTCTGGTCCTAGATGATATAACGAATTTCAGTGCAGTGTTAAATTAACAGTAGCACAAGGAGTCACTGACCACTTCCACTGCACAAGGAAATTCAGTCTGAGAGAGCCAGAGCAAACATTATTTGTCTCTTTTATTTCTGTGTATTCTCCTTTTCTGGCACTTAAAGGCAAAATGAAATCCCCAGTGCCATAAGCCTTTGCCCCAGAAGCTGGCGCACACATCAGAAGGGTACGTGTTTATGTGTTGGCTCTCTGAGGCACGGTAACAGGGCCCACAAAACAGGTACCCCCCACACTGTGTATCCGTGCTGCCAGCCACGCAGCCAGCAGCCTCCTAATGGAAAGTTAAAATGTAAACACAAGCTGCTATTTTAGTGCAATCACACAAATGCAGCAGCTTGTGTTCTTTCTTCGTTTATTTCCAGAATGGACAGAGTGTTTGAATCAAGCTACAGATACTCCTTTTTCTTTTTTCCTCCCTTTTTTTTTCCTCCCTAAGAGCCTGGTCAATTAAATCTTGCTCATGCAAGTAATTCTTACTCGCCTTATTCCAACAGTGACAGTTGACAGTGTTCAGACTAAAAGATGCCAAAATCTGTTTCTCCCTAGATAGTAAAAATACAATCAGAAATCAAAACCAAGCAGACTAATAAAGGATTATAAGAGCTGACAGTGCTTTGTGAATTTGAAAGGTTACATTGCCTGGTTCAAAATAAAACTGAAATCCTGATTCCACCCTGAGCTTTTGCCTCCGCTTCTCACAGCGCCGAAAGGCATTTTTTTTCCCTTTGTCATATGGATAGTTGTTCACAAAGGAGTTCAGTGATATCACCTTGCTCATCTAGGCCAGATGGCCCAAAGTGATGAAAATCCAAAGGTATTCCAGGAATTGACCTTGGAGATGCTTTTGTGCTTCAAAATTCAGGGAAGACTGGAAGCCTGATTCTGGAAGCATCGCTGCTTCAGCTCTAAAGAACACCAGTGCACCTAGGCAGCAGCTGATTTTTAAAGGACAACAGCAGACTTTCCCCAGTTGACAAGACATCTGCTATGGTATTCCACAATCCCCAATTTACAAAGGAAATAAGAGCTAGTTTGCATCACATATGTCAATAGCCAGGATTTTTGCCTTCTTACCCTTCAGATTCTATTACCTCTAATGAGACAAGATGATGATGCCTGTTCAAAAATGAAAACTGGGAAAATCGAAAAACCTACAGGTCGAAAATAGTTTACTTATCTTTTTTCTAAACTGATCTGCTAGTTGTCCTCAGAGAAGCTGGCCAAACAATCACAGGTCTGCGCTGCCCCTACTCTCTGTGGGTTAAGATGTATAGTACCTCTGCCCAAACCTCACCCAGCTCTGCAAAATAAAAATTAAATCAACAAGGCTTTGCAACACAAAAGCCACCCTCTCGCTTTTGCTGAGTACTATTTGAAATAAAGATGGATCATAATGTGAGTCATTTATCTCTCCTCTCTGATGCATTCACACACACGCCTACCACTGCAGGGGGATTGAGAGAAGTGACCTGAATCTCAAGCACCCTCGGGTTTGCAAACAAAACCCAACCAATGAGGTTATGCAAAGCCAAACCTAAATCTAAAGCTTTCCCTTTACCCCATTTTTCTCCTCTCAGTATCTCAGACGGTGAAAGTAGAGGAGAAACAAGGAACAGGATCATTTAATGAAACCGTGCAACAAAGAGTGGTTCCAGACTAAGACATTCCTATTTCATGGGAAGGACATCGAATCGAGCAGACTAGGTGAAATCCCAGTGGACTGCAATACTTGTACCTATTTTAATTGTTCACTGAAAACAGCAGAACATAAGCAAAAGAATGGTAGATGGAAGAACAAGAACTACTGGCTTTGTTCACAGGCTCAGCACCACTCCATACGAACCACAGGCAAAATAAATTCTTCACATTGTATATTAAAAATAATAATTAAAAAAAATAGAACTGGTAATAGTAACATGAGAGAGAAGAGAGAGCAGCAGCAAAGAAAAGGAGAAGAGGTGGGAAGGAGAGTCAAAGGCAGGATGTCCAAGGCAGGCGTGCGAGATGGACGGCGCAGAGGCACGGAACCTGGGGTGAAGGAGAAGATGGCAAGAGAGGCTGAAGAGAGAGAGAAGGTCCATGGTAAGGGAGCAGGGGCCAGGCCTAACCTGAGCCTGGGAAGAGCACTGTTTGTTACACTTTGTAATTACTTTGCTTTGAGTGGTCCTCAAAATGGTTCTTCAGGAGCAGGCTTATGTGCCTGCACTGTGCTCCCTCTGTGCTGAGTCACACCACCAACTTACAAAACATAAAATCAAGAAGAATGAATGCAAGTGTCAGGAGATCTGCCCCTGTTCCTGGCAGCCTAAAAAGGAATTTGTTTATGTCACACCTATGAAAGAGCTGTGACATTTCTTTGGTGATGGAGTGATCCCACCAGGATCACTTTTGCTGGCCAGCATTAAGCATATTTTTCTCCAATTCATCTTTCCAGCATGATTCATTCCACTCATCTACTTGGAAAAACATGCTCGGGGTCATCCCAACCACTGCACAGCAAAGTCCATCACTATACTGATAGACCATTTGTTGCCCAAACATGGATAATAAGGAGCTGCATACAAGGTGCACAAAAATTCTGTTCCTGAGTTTTACTGTCTTTGGAAATGACAAAGCAAATCCATCCAGGTCAGCCACATCCTTCCTAAAGAGCCCTAGGCCACAAATGCCAGAACTGGATGGGATTTGAATACATCTAGTGGGGACCCAAAGTTAGAACTGTGCATTGTTTCACTCACAACAAATTATGTCTTAGAGAGTGACATTACCCGACAGAACCAAGCCCTCGGGTTCAGTCCTTCCAAGGGCCATGGGCAATTACTCCAGCTCAATCACTGATCTTCCAGGGTGGACAAAACAGGAGCAGCAAAATACTCAAAACCTCTGTGCCTTTATATGTCATTGTAGGGAGCATCTCAACATACATCTTTGTACGTCCTGCTGAAAGGATCCCTTCCAGCACCTCTCCAGTGTAACGAGGACAAAAGCTACAGCTCCTTGTTACTTCAGGTTATCGATGGAGTTTCCAAAGAGTAGTTTGGAGGGCAAGTTTTTGATTCCGACTCTGGTTCTCACTTAGACTAAATCAAATGCTTCTCAGGCTTCTCTGTCTAAATCATATTGTTCCTTCTGGGCCTTTTGGCTTTATTTTATTAGATAACTGATGTCCTCTGTATCTAGGGGACAATTTTCTGCTGCTATCAAAGGATGAACCATATGATCTAACATATCTCTTCCAACTCTGTTTTTTGAGGTTTCTCTAATTCTTCCAGAGATTATTTTGTTCCTAAAGAAGGATTTGTGTACCCAGCACTGTCCCTTTGATATTCCTCGGTCTAAAGTCTACAGATACTGTGTCTCCACACAAACCTTGCCACTCCTACCTTCCAGATACTATGCATGCAGAAGTATTGCTCCAGTGGCACAGTACAGGGAATTATTTAATACGTTCTCTTTTTTTAACTCACAGAAAATTTGCATTTATTCTGCTTTCCTCAATCCATAGCATTACCTACCATTGCATTTTTA
This sequence comes from Merops nubicus, assembly GCF_000691845.1. NCBI lineage: Eukaryota > Metazoa > Chordata > Aves > Coraciiformes > Meropidae > Merops > Merops nubicus. Next base: position 45,550 of record NW_008627540.1, read on the forward strand.
CCTCTTCCATGACCCTCACTGACACTGTCCCAGTCCCCAGCCTGCCAAGCTCATCCTCACTGGCTGTCTGCTGTGTCAGTAATTTTTAGAAAAAAGCCCTGTTTCCACACTCTGGCATAGCTCCTCTAAAGCAGCACCAGTGAAATAATACCAGATCCTGGGACCGCACATAGAAGAAATTTAACTCCAGTTCAAGACTCTACATAGTTCCAGGTAGTTGTTTGAACCACAGTTTCAGCAACCATCCTGTATGCACCTATTTCACCTGGGCATCAAAATGAAAGGAGTTTGCAAACAAGCTTCCTTCCCCATGTTGTTTATGCGTGGGGCTCAATTCCAGGTGCATTAGCATCCCGTTATGAGCTGCTTTTCAAGGGAAGGATCCAAAGGGAATGAAGGATTAGAGATCTGGGAGGCAATCTGGCCTAGATTTGCTTTAGATTTTCCTATAAGGCTCTTAATTTGCTGCTTTGCTGCACTATTCCAGATGTATCACTCAGGGAGCTTTATTCACAGGGTCCACCTTTGGGTCTCTGCAGTATTTCAACACCACTGTGGGGAAGTGGGGGGAAGGTGAAAGGAAAAAAATGAACGCTCACATTTTTCTGGCCTGAGGATTTACCTGATCTCAGGAAATCTACCAGGTTGCAGATAAATATATATACACACACCACCCTCAAAATAGTTATAATTTTTCCCCACATAAACCTCAACTCCTTTTGCTTCCAGTGTTGGGGTTTATTAAGTTCCTGTGGCAGCTATTTCCAGGGCTGCTTTGTCACATATTTCTTTGCAAGAGACTTTTAAGAATGGCAGAGAGGCTTTGCAGCTAAAGATCTGAATTGCAACCTTTACACTAGAAGCGTAATAGGAACATCAGGGAATTAAATAAAATTATATTTTTCCTAGATGTCTGCTTAAAAAGGAAATTCAGGGTTTTATGGATGCCCCAGAGACAAACTATTACATTACATTCCTCACAGTTCTTATTTGAGTACTGTCTGTTTGAGCACCTCAAACAGCACAGAATCATTCATAAAGAATGGGCAAAAGAGACTGTGTCCCATCAATATTTCAAGCTTGGTTATCAAATCAAGAGAAATTCATGAGTTCTGCTCCAGCTCAACATTTGCAGGTTTGATACTATTGTTTGACAGTTTAGGGGGTTTTCCTTCTGCATTCTCATTGTCTTTAATAATTTATATAATCTTCCAGTTGATGCTATTGTAGTATTTATTAAATTTTAAAAAAAAAAAAAACTTGGCTGCACTAGCCAGTTTTCTGTTTTCTCTTTCAGCAGGGAGAAATTCACACTCATTTGCTATTTGTGGGGTGATGACATAGTGTGAAGAAGCAGTAATGATGACTGACTGATAGAAGACACCATATGTTCTCTTCATTTTTCCCTGTGCTGTTTTCTGAGAAACGAAAAGACTCAACATAAGATGAACTTTCCTATAATATATAAGTTTTTTAAAACCCCCTTTTTTTTTCCCAAATAATTGGCATGATAGGGAAAATAATCTTTTTTCTAAAACATTCAAATAGTACTGCTATAAATACCAGGCTCTGGATCACTAAGATAAATAATTTCCACTATGTTACACCAGAAATATTTTACATGTGTCTAAGCACCAAAAACACCTTTACAATTAACTTCACCCTCACCCAAATGTTTTTCAGCCTTCCACAGCAAACATTCTGAAAACCTAAGTTGCATTTGCTTATGACTAAACAAAGGTAAACGATTCCTTCCAGTTTCAAAAGAGGTGAGATTATAGATAGGATTCTAAGTGACAATTTGCAGTGGATGAAAATCAGCAATCCTGATTACAAGGACAGTACCGGTACCACGAGATCACAATTGCAATATCAGATTATATGTTGGCATGTTTCTTTACATGCTGAGTGTATGAGTCTGTAAAACTAATAATGCAAAAGATTCCCTTCAGTAAGTATTGCATTTGCTTTAACATGTTTTAATCTCAAAATAATTAGAAACCTCATTTTGTATAAATACCCAAATGAAAATCTTTTATTGTTATAGCATATGCATTTACCAAGTGTATTTTCTTACAGAATTTTTTTTTCTTTCATTCATTCCTCTTATTTTATTCTGCCCTCCCAAAACCAAGGCTTTTTGATTGTTGCTCTTCCTCCTGACTTCTCAATAGCCACTAACTAGCACCAGACTACAGCCAGAGCCATATGCGTACCTGCTCATGTTATCAAGCAGTCAGGAGCAGAAACAAAGAGGTAAACAAAAGGGATTCACGTTGCCTTCTGTTCCACTGGAGACAGAAAGGGAAAAAAATAAAAATCAATCCTCCCAAACACAAAAATAAACCCTGGAAATCATTGTTTAGAGACCTTATTTTTCAGATTTCCAAGAATGTTTTATAAGTAATGGAGACAAAATTGAAGGAAAACACAACTGGGAGTCCGGCAGGGAGTGGGGCAGTAACTGGTCCTAGTGTCAGGACTCTTATTTGGGCTTTATTTTCAAGGTCATTCATTTAAAGCATTTTTCATAACACAACCTGAATAAAGAACACAGAGCCACATCTGCTCCCCCTGCTCACAAAAGCGGCCACTGTGGATGTAGCAGGAAAGTTTCCTTATGCCATGCAAACGGGAGCTGGCCCTTGGAGGACAGTATTCTCCCCGGTCACCTGCCATAGCAACAGACACTGAGAAATGTTTTACATTTACAGCATGTAACTCAATGCACGTTCCCCAGTTAGACTTATTTATATTTGCTGTTAAAGCATCCTGCATCAAGGAATGTGACAGAAGGCGCCCAAGGAAAGCAAGGATGGCAGTTTTCACACAAGAAACGTGTGTTATTCTTCCTTTGAACTCAGAAGGGTATGAATGTATCTCCCCCTATAAAGCCGTATCACTTGCACTTTTTTTTTTTCCTTATGACAACAAAATTACATAAAGTCTGATCTCAAAGCTCTCTAACAAATATCCCATTGGTCAGCAAACGGCTCACTTTAAGACTAAGGGATTGGGTCCCTAATCAATACTTTAATAAATAAGACCTAGCTAGTTAGAACAATTGATTGTTAGGGAGCAGACTAAGTAGAATGTATTTCTGCTAATCTAGTGAAAGGCTAAATGTCATAGTCTATTTACAAGACACACCTAGAACTATTCAGAAGGTTGTAGATAGGATCCATCTTGACACACGTTTAACACTGTGTGCACACAACACCTTACTAGGAGTGGATGGTGGGTACATCAAGAGCATGTGGCTGGCTCTGCTGGTCGGCAAGCTCCGCTGCTGCTCCTTGCAGGTGGCCAAAGCTCAGCTCCAGGATTCCCTGGCAGGGAGGGCAGCCCTGGAGACCTGCCGCTCCCGAAGCTGAGCAGTGGGTGCAGAGCACAGCGTGCCTCCCTGATGCACGGGCTCCGGGGGCACCATTTCATCTAACTCTGGTGTTCCTTCATTCCATCCAGTGGCCACGTCATTACACCTAGCAATAGCCAGGCATGCCACAGAGGTCACTGGTTTTGCTCTTATTAGACCGTTTATTCTGCTGCACAGTTGTGCAGGAAAAGCCTCTCGGTATTTTAGGGTGGAAAATAGCCAGCAGAGAGTGCAAGAGGCATCTTCTGTGCAGTTACTCCACAGTTCACATCTCAGGCTCTAGACAAGGCACCTTGGTCCCCACCATGCCCCGACCACAGCTCATCTGCTCCTACTTATTTATCGAGAGCACCCCCACTTCAGCTCTCTTCTACTGTTTCTCCCCTTGGGGCTTGTGTTCCCAACCACGTTTTGAGAACATGGGCCACCGATCTTCCCAACTAGTTTCAAAATACACCTTTCCAATCACGGCGTTAAATTGCCGAGCGGAGGAGAACACGCTCGGCAGGCTGCTGGCACCCACGCTGAGGGAC
>NW_008627541.1:0-25515 GCF_000691845.1 Merops nubicus
TCCTGCGCAGCCCCGCGCCCCCCGCCCCGCGCTCTCCGGCACCCCAGATACACGAGCCTTCGGGCCGCCGCTGCTGGCTGCCAGCCTGCTGTCACTCGCCTGCCTTTACGTCTGATTAAATATATACAAATATACAAAAACTATACATAAAGGCGTAGAAATACCTGTAAATTTACATACGTATGTAAATGTATAAATGTAGAAACATAGGTGAATCCTGCTTCCTTTGAGAATTAAAGTCTTATCTGCCTGCATAAATATGCTGATTTTATTCATTTTGCCTCCTAGACTGTGAAGCAGTTGGATAAAGTGCAGTGAATGAGAAAATGTTCAAGAAAACACGTTTCTGTGCACACTTCTGCCTGCCTGGGAGTCGGAATCAGTCGGTGGCTGTGGAGGGCTACCCTTCTGACAGGAGTTAATTATCCCACAGAAAATTGCATTCGGTGCCTCATGAAAAACTTGACCTGGAGTCTGTGTGTTGTTTTGGAAAACAAACAAACAAACAAAACAGTTCTGACTATTATGCTATTCCACTATTACCAACTTGCCACCAAAGAATAGAATAGAATAGAATAGAATAGAATAGAACACAATACTATAAAATACTATACAATACATTACGTTATTCTTTTCCATAACCATTACATCTTATTTTGGGATTGTAAAACTGACTCCAAACTCACCAAACACTATAGAAGGATTCCAATGTTTATTTGGCTTTGAATCAAGCATTTGTAAGAAGCAGGACTAGGAAAATGTCAAAATAGAAGACTTTAATAGATTATGAACGTTTGTCTTTTTGAAGGTAGTGCAGGAACACTTTGCAGCATCAAAGCAGAATCTACTATCATGAGTATGTTGAAGATCTATTTGCCAATTTCTGTTTGTCAGATACTGGTTCTGGATTTGATCTGAAGAGCCTTAAGATCAACAGCAGGCAGAGAGGGATTCTTTAAGATTTGTTAGCTGTGAATGATGTTGGTACATCACTTCTGGATAGTAAAATAGCTTAAAAAAAATCTCTGCTATATGATCTAAAAGGATATTTTTTTTTATATTAATATTTTAGTATTTTATGTTAGTCTTAGCCTTCCAGGCTCAGTATGCAGTTGTTCCTTTGAACCTGTACAGGCTGCATTACAAAAAGGGAGCGCATCACCATTGAGTGTAACAGATTCAAAATATTTCACACTTTAGCCAATGACTGTTACTTACTCCATGTTCATATGACACCACTCATGATGGTTTCCTAGACTGTGACTTAGCTCCTCAAACACTGTAGAACTGTAAAAATAGCTGGTATTTAGATTTCTGTAATTTCCTTCAGGAAGAGAGTAAAGGGATTTGGTTTGCTGGCCCAAGTGCTGGAAACAGGAAGAGATGTTTAGCTGAAATGAAATGAAATCTAACAAAAAAAGGCTTCCTTTGTTTTGCAGCATCTCTAGTGTATTTGGAAAGCTAATAAAATTTATCTCCTTGTTCACTTTGTTGCATAAATTCACTTCAGTCACACATATATTAGACAAATACACACTGTTGTATTTTCACCTGTCCTCAGCTTTCTTCTGAGCTCATGTATCCTGAGGGATAAATTAATATTTCACATTTCACACTGCATAAGAGGTGGCATGTAGCTGCCCAGCCCTAGGAACAAACCACTGAAGGAGTTGTCATGCTAGCACTTACCATTTCTTTCTTCTGGCTCTCAACTAGCTGCTGGGGAAATGGAAGGTGAGTAATTCCCTACAAGGCACCCTGTGGTTTAGATTATTTTCATGCTTTTTATAACCTCAGGTTGGGTTGGTTAGTGCAAACATACAGCAGAGAAGGCCCATATGTATGAGACATAAAAATCCCCTTTGTTATTAGGTCAAGGGGAAGCAGTGAAGTGTTGAAACTACCTTCCTTAGACACTGTAAGAATATGGAAATGACACGCAGCAATTCATAAAACTCTTCTATACACTGTTTTACATCACAAGGCAAATAACTCTACCTTATCCTGCATAGTGAAGAGCCCAATTTTTATCCCCTGATGTCATAAATACAAAGAACCTCAGAACCTTTGTCTGGAACAGACATCTTATTAAAGCTAAAACCAGCTAAAAAAACTCTTGGAATGCACTTGACATAGTGCTGCGTTTTCTGACCAATCTTACCTGCTACAGATGACAGCAGCCTGGTTGGGGTTTTGTGAATGATGAACAACACTTTGTGGTCTGTAGTGTACTTATGGCTCATTTCTAAGGAAGATACCTGTTTGGGTTTGATATATAATGCATTTGAAGTTCTAGATGTTGGCTAGATCCAAGCCAGCTCTTCCTGTTGCATGCTCTTGCATTTGTAACCAGAGACTACTCTGGGAATAAATGTAGTAGTGACAGTAAAAGGTGATTAGAGTCCAGCTTTATCACCTTTTGCATTGCCAAACCTATCTGTTTTTTCAGTCATTTCCTAAGAGGCAAGCTGACTAGCTTGTTCTAGTCACTGGAAGTGGAAAATGTTTCTTCATGTAGAGCTGGGTACATCTAGGTTACACTAAGCAGAAGACTCTCTACTTACCACTGAACCTTAGGAATAGTCTTGAATTAAGGCACTACTCAGACTTTCAGAACATCTATTTTTATTTACTTTGTGTATACAGATTATCTATTTAATAGGTATTTATTTTTCACCGTCCATCTTGTTTTACTCTACTGAACTTGGCACTTGCTTTTTGCATCTCCTCACACCCCCAACAGTTTCAAGTACTCACTGCCTATTGCATTGGCTATGTTTTCTCCATATTTAGTACTGCTTACTTGTAACAGAATGATGTGCTCTAGTACCTGGCACAGGGATAGAAATCTTTTTTGTTCTCACCACCTCTGACAGTAAGAGTAAAGACTCTGCATAAAGCTATTGAGAAATTTCTGCAGACTCATTCTGGCAGGCACAGCTTGTTAATGCCACCACAGAAATGTGTCCAGTGAGAGAAAAGCAGGGATACGGGCAGGACAAAAGAAGTCCGTCAGAAAATTGTAGGAATGGCCATGCTTTTAGACATAAAAAATTAACAAGAGTGTTTTCCTGCTTTCATGGATCTCTGAAATATATTCACAGTTGTTTTGTTTTTTTTTTTCCTAGATTTTGAGGAAAACCAAGGTTTAAAAATGTGAAAGCATGTCATGCCAGATCATGCACAGATTTAATTTGGCATCAGTATGGGGATTCCCTTCACATTCTTATTTCTAGAAATATAGACTAGATTTCTGTAAGGCTACTGAAATACTGTTTGAATGGATCTCATGAGCATCATGATAACTGTTCCTTAAAATTAATTGTGATTTTAAAGTTTATATTTATGTTGCATGCATTCTGCTGGATAAAAATGAAACACGTAGTTCTGATATGTACCACTTCTACAGTTAAGTAACTTCAGCTGCAAACTTAAATTCCCCTAACTGGAGAATTTTTACTGCAGAGCTGAAATAAACGTTGCCCAGTGACAGTTAAGTGAAAGCCCTATAACACCTACAAGTTCAGTTGTTAGGAAACATTAGCAGCTACCTAAGGCACCCAGGACAGGGATGAGTCCTTCAAGGGTAAATTCAGGTTTTAGCTCTAATCACTCAGTGACAAACCTGTGCCTTAACTTCTGCTCAGCTCTAACATAAGCACTTCTACTCACTCGATTTCCTTTGGACCACATAGTGGTTTCCCACTCAGACTCTCTTAATCACAATTCTATCTGTATAGAAGTCTATTTAATTGTGTAATCTATTGAAGAAAAAAATATCAGATGAGAAGAAAATTACATTAAGGCCTTGACTTCAAGTCGCTTGTCAGACAAGACACTGCTGCTGAAGCAATTAGGAGATTTGATGAAAAAATAATACAGTAGAAGTGTCTCATTTGCCAGCAGAGAATGGGGATGGGTTTTTTCCAGTCCTCTGCTGAGCAGAGAGCACAGACACTAAGAGCATTTAAATCCTTTACCTCTCTTTTCTATTCTAAGCCGTCCAGGAGAGCATGAGACACTTCTGTGACCTACTGAACTTCTATATTAATACTAATGAATCTCTCCAGTGAGCAAGCAATGTACTCTTCAGCCAGCACGGATTTATGGCAGGTCAGCTGTATCCTTCCACCTTTTGACAAGTCATTCATTTCCTCCATCAGTACTGCATCAACTCTGATTTATCTATTCTTCATCTAAAATTAGGGCCATCTAAAGACTATTACATAGGCAAAATTTCAAGACAGGGAGTTGGAATATTTTTACAAGGAATTCATTGACTCTTTGTTTTATGATCTTTAGTAAGCTACTGCTCTCAGGAGCTTTCCCAAATACCACACCCCATCTGGCCATGTTTCTACATCACCACTGCCTACTGCATCCTTCCTGTTACCTCAGGGAAATGGCAGAATCTTTACTTCATGAGCCTGTAGCTGATAACAGCATGCAAATGACAAAGGAAAGGTTTCAAAGCTCCTTCAAAACCACTGGCTGCATACTTTGCCAAGGGATATACAACAGTGATATATATTGTTTAAAAAAACCCAACAGCAAATCAAGAAATCACAAACCATCTGCAAAACCCATACGGCACTCACACCATCTACCTCTGTTATTTTGGTTCAGATGTTTTAAGTTAGCACTTCCTCTTTTTCGGTGGAGAAAAGTGCACAAGAGGGTATGAGGCAACTACTCTCAGCTGGCTATGAAGGTGCTGTTATGCCCTCGTGGAGTAATGTAGCTCCATGTAGAGGTACCAGGTCAGTTACCAAAAACCACGTAGCTGCACGCTACACGGCCTTGCACTTTTGTCACAGCTTACCAGCTCAGGCTTCATACTATGTTTACATGGCTATGCAGTAGTCAGGTCTGGAGAGAGCTTGTTTGTGGCTGCCCTGGGACCTTTGCACTGCAGTACGGACACTAGAAATACCATGCAAGCCTGCAGCAGCTGAGGCCTTTTCCCTTCTTTCCTTTCAGTAAGGCAGATCTTTCCATACATTGGTATCTTCAGAATCTCTTTCCCAGCCATGGCCAAGATATACCCCAAGCAATTATGTATGATTGTTTGTTTCAATAAAGCTATTATTTTATCTTTCCTGGTCAGCTTGGTTAACAGACTTTTTCTGAGATACCTCCACACTCGATATCTCATGAACAACACAATTATATAAAGCTGGATCAGTTCTCAGGCAAAATACATATATTTTTGAGTTCACACAAGTTTCCTTTTGCAAATCCTTTCAGAAAAACAAAGAAAAGAAAAGAAAAGAACCCCAACCCTTCTCCCCCAACATCTCAGTGCTAATCCATGCAACAGAACAATGCAGATTCCCAAAACAGTTAGCAGATTCAACAGCTATTTCTGTTATGCAGGTGTTCTGATTCACTCAGGCATTCTTAAAATTCCCTTAGATGCAAAAGCATACTCAGTAAAATTGAGATCAATTGGAAGAAAATATTATTAATTCTTCTTGCTTCCATGTCAAGCATTCAATTCTTGCTTTAGGAGTTCTGCAGACGCCTAGCATCAGGGTACTGGTGCTGCTTGACAGTATTACACGGCTCTGATCCTGTTCTATGAAATCAAAGGAAGTTCTGATATTCACTACAGCTATATTAACCCAGATATTACAACCGTGCTTATTTCCCAAGGAAGGTTTCTGTTCCTCTTTATATTCATATTGCCATTTTCTAAGGAAAGAGTATGGCTTTGTTCAGGGCCTGTAGTGTTCTAGTTTGCCTAATGAAATGTAGTTTAGATGTATTTCAAAGTGTGTGAGAGGACAAGCATTTTGTTTAGTGTAATTCCTTGAATCCATTGAAAAGGAAAAGTCAAGATGTTAGCAAAAATAAAGACTGAAAATATGGCTGAATTCCACCGTTAACTTCTAACCATATTTTTGATATATAATTTTAAAAAAAATATACATTAAATGGTGATTCATATGCCCTAGATCAGGTCTCCTCCTATTTTTCTCCTCTCTAAGTTATACTTTGCAAATACTCTTGGATCAGTTATCCCAAAACGTGGTATTACTATTTATGAACTGAAAGTTTAGGAAATTTAGTAAACAGCTTTTTTTTTGTTTTGTTTTGTTTTAAATGAAGGCTATCAGTTGCTTAAGATTTTTTTTTCCATATATGTTTTCATTATGTCAAGTTTTCACTCTTGGTAATATACAGGATGTGCTCTGCTATGACTTTCCATCACAGTGCACTCATTAGCAGTTCTGTAAATAGCTTCTTCAAGTGCCAGACTTGAGGCTCCCTTCTGGACTTCTGATTTGGGCAGACCTCCACACTGATTTCATTTGGGAGTTTTTCCTGAGCATGTGTTCTAAAAGGCTGTACATTTTCATTTGCAGAGCTTCCTGTCAAAGAGTGAAAAGTACACTGACAATATGAATTTAACAACAGTAACAAAAAGTGATCTATTTGTAGTCAGTTCCAGCTGGAGGAAAAAATTGTACTTTTATACTAATTTTAGCATTTTCTGATGATAACTATAAACCTAATGATAGCTTCAAGACATAGCACACTGCAAGACAATCGGTGTGTCCCCAGCCAGTTAGTACTTGCACTTCATCACTGAAGTGAATGCAGATATAGTCCTTTGCTTTTTTTATAAACCCAAGGAAAAAATCCCCCAAACTGGTGGAATTTTAATAAACAAAAATCTTATTAATGCTTTTCAAATAGAAAGATAAGCTTGTTACAGAAGGCTAAGTGGCAGGAGACACTTATTAGCGGTTCACCTCATAGAACAACCCCTTGCAAAGACCAGAGTACACAGAAACAGCATCTATCAGGTATTAAAATGCTGTTCCACTTGATCTCCACTGAGGATCAAGTTTCCCTCTATTTTGTATCTAATCTATGTAATGAGATTCTTCATGTAAGTCCTGCAACTAGCAACAACTAATTAGGTCAAATTAACAGCACATATGCTACCGGGTCTATTTTGAGTTTAAACCCTGAAGATGGAGCTACCCTCCTCTTTAAGGTAACAGCTGCTGGGTGTTAAAAAAGACAACTTTATACTGTGCTGTGTTTACTATTCCTTTAGTCAGGTCATTGCTCAACATTAAGACAGATTTCCAGTGGCCTTCAGTGCTATATTTATTTTCTAGTCACCTGTGCTCCCCTTTCATCCTAAACAATTTGCATAAACCTGTATAATGCTATTTAGCTTATGCCCCACTCTTACTATAAATAGATGAACTGGAAATTCAGCTTAGTAAAGTGACTTAATTCTTTTCTTGTATTCTTTCTTCCTGCTTACACGCTGTGCATGTGTTTGTGGGCATGAATGTGTGAAAGAGACAAAACGAATTTTACAAGATAAGTGTTATGGTTCTTATAAATGATTAAGGGAAACACAAAATTTTCTGAGCTGACTCAAAAGTAGGAGCCTTGACAGTAAACCCAAATACTACAGGCATTCCTATATATCTGTGTGGATGTGTGTGTTCGTGCACGTGAGTGTGTATGTTTGTAAATGTAGAGAAGCAGGATTTCTTTTTTTTTTAAAGACAAAAAAGGGAAAAATTTTACATTTTTCCTAACGTTGATAGTTTTGTAGTCAGGTGGTGATGCTACTACACTACAGCTCATACCTTTCACACAGTCTTTCCTTTTTGTGTTTTTATTTGCTTGCTCAAATACCTGTTTCTTACCAGTCAAGGTTACAGTTGAAAATTAGGTTGTTTATTTAAAAACCTACAGGTGAAATGAAAAATCTCATAGAATGTAGAATATCTCTAGTTGAAAGGGACTCATAGAGATCAACTTTTTTTGAAACAAAATTAAAGTGATGCTTAGATTTTTATTTAAAAGTAGGCATTTTTTTCCCCACAAGTTTTGTTTTCAAAAGTAGTAAAAAATACAATAGTTTAAATATAGGTCTGCATGCATAAAAAAAATTAATTGTATATTTGGTACAGCTATTTTTGTAGCACCTTAGCAGTTAATCTCTGAGAATGCTTCCCATCCTCAGAGCTGACAGCACTTTAAAGCACAGAGACGCATTACTCTAAGGAGAGCTTACCATTGTTTTTAACTCTACACTGAGTACATACAAGCCTGACTACATCTATTACAGACCAAGTCTTATCCTTTAGTCTCAAATAGATCTCACTTCACTAAACAAGGTTAAGTGCTATTTTTCTTCCCCTAATCCCTTTTAGCAAATTAATGCAGTAGTCTGGGCAGTTTAAATATTCCAGTTAAATCAGAGAAAGGTCACTACAAGATTATTGAAAATGTATCAGGTGCCACTAAAGGATGACTGCATTTTCCTGAAGGATTTCCTAAAGGGTGTCCAAAGAATTTTAGGGAAGGCAAGGTAATACTAATTTTAAAATAAGAAATCTATATGAATACTTAACTACCATTGCAGTGATGAAATCTTTATTTTTGTGAGTAGGTTTTACAGTTTTGTCTAGAACCAATGTACTGTTTTGGCCCCACACTGAACTCACCAAAAGCTGTAAGGGGTCTTCCACTCCCTTTAGCCTCAAGTGTCACTCTGCAGTGCCCAGTGATGAATTATGCCTCATGGTGGCCAGCTCTGCTCATTGCACTATCTAAGAAAAATCACCCTGATTTCAGTGGAAATGTGCTCTACAGGGCTGAATCCAGAGGTTAAGGAAGTCGACTGGCTATTTTCCACCTGTTGTGCAGGGTTCATAGCTTTTGAGTCTTTACACTGAAGATGTATGTGTCACTGATGGACCTCTTCAGTGAGATTTGCAGCAGCCCCTGCAATCAGTAAGGTGCTGCCAAAGGTCAGTGTGTCCACAAGACAGACTTACTCACCAAGAAAATACTGAAGAGAAATCCCCTGTTGACAAATCATTAAAAAATGTCACCTTTTTTCCTTCCAGTACCACCAGGGGTTATTCTCCAAGGACCTGGTGGGACAAGGTAGCATGGATAATCCAAAAAGTGACAAGAGTGTTTCCTGAGGATTTAAGAAACTCAGGTACCACCCCTCAGCATGCAAATATCACGTACACCATCTCACACACCAGTGTATACTGGGAGCCACCTATCTGGAAGGCAGCGTGGCAGAAATGGATCTGGGATTCCTGGGGGACATCAAGTTGAACATAAGTCAGTGATGCGGCCTTGGGGCAAAGAAAGTTAATGGTAACTTGGGTTATACTGGAAGAAGTTCTGGAGGTGGTCCCTTCCCTCTGCTCAGCACTGGAAAGACCACACTTGGAGTACTGTGTCCAGTTCTGAGCTCCACAGTAGAAGACATAGATATATGATAGACATGGATATATGGAAGACACTCCAGTGAAGGGCCACAAAGATGATTAAGGAACTGGAGATGTCTGCTCTGAGGAAAGGCTGAGAGAGCTAGGACTGCTCATCCTGGAGAAGGGAAGGTTTAGGGGGGAGATTATCAATGTCCAGAGTAATTGCCATCCTTGGACATACTCAAAATCCACATGGATGCATAGTTCTGGGTAACAGGCTCTAGGCAGCCCCACTTGAGAAGGAGGGTTGGACAAGGTGAACTCCAGAGTTCCCTTCCAATCTCAACCCTTCTGTGATGCTGCAGTTCCATGACATATAAGGGGAGGGGGCTGCAAATCACTTTGGCACAATGCCATTCCAAGTGTACAGGACCTGTTGCCTGCATTTTCTACATTCATGTTAAAAAAGGGAAAGAAAAAAAAATTGAGTCTGTCAAAGAGAAAGCAGATTGGACAGTGCAAGATCTGCCCTAAGAAGCTTATCTAATGATTACAAAATACAGAAGTGTAACTCCATTTTCTAATACACTGATCCTGCAGGGGTTAAATGTATTACAAGCTTCTCATGGGTTTATAGACCAATTATAGAAACACATGCTTTAGAGATGCTAGCTGGATATACCCATGACTTGGGTGCTAGAGATAAACTTTCAACTCTGTTAAAACTGGGGTAGTTCTGAGAAAACAGGTGAAAATCCCAGTTCCCTAGAAAATATGCCAAAATGAAAGGATATGGAAACATCATTTTATCACTCCAGTTTTATGCAGCAGTTGAATGGGAGATTTGAGGACTGTAATTTGTGTTTAGGTTCTTAATTTTGTCTGGATCACTCATAGGATCTGATCAAGAGTGAAAATTTATGTGCATGAGCAGAGAAATAAGAAAACTGTGAACTATCAAGCTGACTTTCTTCATAAACTTGTGGAACATTCTGCCTAGAAACAATTCCATAGCATAGGTTTCAAAAGTTATCATGTGTAATGATCTCATTTTGTAGTTTTTGCATTTTTCTTAGAAGTGGCTATTATACTTTTTTAAATATATTGTGATGGATGGAACTTGCAGATTCATAATATTATTTTTCCTCCCATCTTTAATCATTGACATGAAACTAACAAAACAATTAAAAGAAAGGAAATATAAACAACATGAGATACTGTTCACCCATTATATCATGGTTTGGTAGCATCCTTGAGTGTGCCTCATTTTATTTTGTCCTTATGATTTCAGTGAAACTCTTCAAAGACCCCTTTACATGTAGCATTTTTCTTCCCCCTATATAGTATTTCAATTATATGCAGTACATGAAATGCCCTTCTGAAACTTCACTATTTGTAATGGATCATTCTAGCTTTTGAAAAGGTTTTCAAAACCCATTTATCACCAAGGGGAACTTTTTTTAACCTAAGGATTTTTTTTGCTTACATTTATAGTAACGAGTACAAGCTGTTATGCCCATCATAATACAAAGCAATTCAGATGGTACTATTTTCATAAATATTTAAAAGCTAGCACACCTACAGTGTAGGCTAGGGGTATTCTACTAGAGTCATTAAAATAAAAGGAAAAGCTGTGTGATCTTCATTGAAATAAAATTGGTTAAGACAGAAGTTAAGATGAGACACTTGGGCATTATTTTGAATTAGCAGCTTAAACTCAGGTTTAGAAGTAATTAGAATAAAAACCTAAGACATCTTTTCATTGCTGTATTTTTAACATAATTTGACTAGATCAGTTTCATCACTACTAGTTTGGAACAAGTTTTTCTTCCATGGTGTAAACACAGTTTATGTAAGTATGTATATATATATATGTACCAAAACTCCTGGGAGACTGCAACCAAGATGCAGTCTTGGACATGGCTTTGATCAGCCTGATCTACTGAAAGTCGTTCTTGCCTATGGCAGGGGTGTAGATTGTCTCTGAGAGTCCCTTCCAACTCAAACTATTCTATGATTTTGTAGTTCTATGTTCAGTTTATTATTTAGCAAAGACAATATCAAGTTTGGGACCCTGTATTTAAGGGTGAGAACAACAGGCATACTTGGGACACTGAACTGTGGAAGAATTGTGTGGAGGGAAATGTAAAACATGTATACAAACACTGAATTAAGTAGATTACTCCAAAAGGACTTCCTTTTCTATTTGTCTAAAAGTAATGTTCAATATCAGACCTTGATCTTCCTTTTTTCTTGTATTCTAAGATTCATCTGACTAGATTCATTGTAAAATATAATATTTCCTCAGACAAGAATAGAGACCATGAGTTGAGGAGCCTTTCAGTAACATTTTAATAAGTTTCAGTAAGTTTCAATAAGTCTGCTTATTGGACACCCAACTCCATATGGCCTTGTACAAGAACTGAAAACTCTTTTTAATCACAAATATAACTTGTCAAGAAATGGAGCAAAGCCCTTTTTGTATCCTTCCTGTTTTAGTATCATTGGTGTCTCCTGTAGGGAACTAGACAAGTCTATTGGGAGCTTTTGCCAGAGGAACAATCTTATGTATATTTGATGTGGTTGCTAAATGGTATTGTGCTTATCATTTGTGAATCATTGAAGCTTGCCTGTTACTTGTAGCTGAGTTCTAGGCCTAAAGGTTTATTTTAATGGCCCATTAAACCCCCACCTGGTTATTTTGTTTCTTACACTAATCTATTTCTGTGTTCATTTGTAGATTTTGAAGGCAAGTAAAATCATGGGATCCTTTCCTTGATCCACTTCAAGACACTAACTCTTACACCTTTAAAATATACAAGGAACTGATGGCAATATGCATATGGTTCAGGGTAGTGAAAGGGTGGAATTCTTCTGTTTCCTGCTTTTACATCTAGAACTAATGAAATAGTGTAAAGAAAGAGAGATAGCTTCTTAGGAATGGTTTGAAGTAGAAAATGCAGCAATAAAGAAGTTTGTTTTTTAAAATCTTGTTAAAAGGACTTAGAATGTTGTTCTCTCATACAAAAATGTTAGCATTAAACTATGGAATTATTGCAGGTATTGTTCTTTAGGATTAATTATTTGTAGTCTATTAATGTAAAACAATAATACCATAGAATTATAGAATGGTTTGGATTGGAAGGGACCTTTGAAGGTCAGCTAGTCTACTCTCCGTGCAATGAGCAGGGACATCCTCAGCTAGATTAGGTTGCTAGGAGCTCTGTCCAACCTGTCCTTGAGTGTTTCCAGGGATGGGGAATCTACCACCTCTCTGAGCAACCTGTTCCTGTTTTACCAACCACATTATAAAAAATGTCTACCATAAACAGGTTTAAAATTCAGTTTTACAAAGTTCTGTTAAAGAGTATTGCATAATAATTCCATTCCTGAAGATTTTACAGCCTAAATAAACAAGACTGAAGGAAGCTATAGAAGATGAAGGAGATACAAAATTTTAAAAAAAGCTTATGCAAAAATACTTAATTAACTAGAAAGAAATTTGCTTGCAGATGAAGCATATCCTAAAAAGTTGGTTTTCTGATTCCTGTTATGGAAATGTTGGGCTGAAAGTTGGACTTGATGATCCTAGAGGTCCTTACCAACCATAGTGATTCTGTTGTATCTGTCCTGTTCTATCCTATCCTTACAAAGTGAATCAAAGCTAATTTCTATCTGTGGCTTTATACTGACTTTCCTTCACGTACAAGTTCTCATTCTGTTTCATTGCTTGCTAGAAAAATGCTTACCCTGTCTTGAGCATGATATGCAAACTACCCATCACATGTCAAACTGGTCACATATGTAATATTTTTAAAAAAACAAAATTTAATCTTATTTCCAATCCATTTAACCACATACTTTCACCTTTTGTACTTGGTCACGAGTGCCATCCTGGAAGACTGCAGAGATGACTACTCAGCTTCTATTAGTGAGCCATCCAGTCTTGGCTTATCAGAACTATGAAGTGGTGAAATAACCACATCACAGTGGAAAAAATAATGGCTGAGTTAGGAGTTACATCTAGTTTTCCTGCTCATTGCACTGAGTTAAGTTACATCTAATTTAAAATACTGGTTTTCAACTAACTCTGAAGAGCCAAAAAACATGAAGGAAGTAATGTCTGTAGCCCTAGCAGTGCGCTTAGTACTTAAACAGTATGATGGATGCACAAAGTAAAGATTTAAGGGTTAATATAAATTAAATTCAAGCAAAAGTTTTTTAAAAGTGGTCTAATTCAACCTCTGTTTCTGCTCAGCCCTCCCCAGGTCTCACCTTTCCAATCAGTTCAACAGTTATTTGGAGTCTCTACTAATATTGCTTATATCCTCCAACTTTAACCCTAATCCATTTACATTTTTTTTTATATCCATTTAATAAGTACTACTTTGTAAAAGAAAGAACCTTCTCTGCTGACATAACTGATACAAAGATAAAAGCCTTTTTTTTTATCTTAGATGTTGGCTGTTCCACTTGAGATCAGCATTTCAGTAGCTTTTGAACAGAGAGACTGTTAGCACTGGTTTGACAACTACATAGACCGCAACAGTTGTGCTGATACCCTCATCACAAAAAAATGTATTGAATTTGTCATTTTCAACTGCATACAAATACCCACCTCTGAGGTTTGTGTCTGTTGGTCTGCCATTTTAGTGCAGAATAATATAACTGCAAAAGTCTCACTGTCTTTAAAGAGACAAGCAAGGTCCTCATCATTTGAACAACAAGCAACTCGCTCAAGAATCTATGAAAAAACTTTTCAATGTCAAATTCTGTAATGCTAACCAAACAAGAAACTACCATGGCTTAAAATACAGGTAGACAACATTCATGAACACTCAGGCACAAGACATGCAGAATTTATGCAAAATTTGAATTTTTATGAAGCTGTAAAGAAATCAGGAAGAATACAGTCTTTCGAAATCTTTTCAGCGTCTTAGAAAGGTTTTGGATCATATCTAAAGAAACTGTCAGGCTGATACCTTCTCAAGTGCATCTGGAACATCAGAAGGAAGCCTGTTAGGAAGTTAACTAAAAAGTTTCAGTGTTAGGGGAGAATATATATACAGTCTGAGTAGTTTTGAAAGAAATGAAAAGCATAGTTAACAACTGGAAATCATTGGGAAAAATACCTCTCAGCTGGAAGAATAATTGGTTTGAAAGTGAAAGCAGGAAAAATGTACTGCTGAAAGCAAAGGAATTTTAAAGAAAAAAAATGTTTGCTTTGTAAAAAATGTATGAAACCATTGAAAACGAATCAAAGATAGGGAACTGGTGACTTTCAGACTATAAATGTAATTAATTGGATCTCTCAACAGATTTTAATTTGGAAACACAAAGATTTCACCTCCACCTACACGTAGGAGCTGCTTACAAGACCTACCCACAATAAACAAACTCATGAGATGTAATTGTGAGAGCTGATTCTGGAGATAAAAAAAGAGCCCTATTATAGTCCAGAAAATATTATATACATTGTATACATACTTGGAACCAAACTTGTTCTAACAGCCTCATCACTGAAAGTATTTTAAGGATATCTTTTGTTTTTAACTAAAGTAGACTTCAGCTAGACAAAGAGTAGCACCTAGGAGTGACTGCTGGACCTTAGATTGTGGAATTTGAAGGAACAGGGAGAAAAATGTCTGGTTTGTGCCAAATTTGAAAACACATTGTTTACATTTCTTGCAATGATGTAACTAAAGATTTACTTGGAAAAAACACAAATCTCTATACAATCATCACCCACCTGGAACAAAAATCTGCTTGGTGTCACAGCAAATATATCTTGGGCTTTCTTTTCACAACCCTGGGAAAAGAAACTTAGCTTTTGGTGGCTCTATTACCTTCACATTCAGAACTGACTTTGTTTTGATACAGAGAGGTAACTTGGCCCAAGTCAAAGAGCCGAGTCATCTCCAATGACTGAACTGCCTCTCTTTTTGATACAGCACTCTTCCCTCATAAAAGGATTTTCTTGTCTTACTTCTAAATAGCTTGAATTTTCCACCACACCATCTCACTGACTCAAGAAACAGACAGGCAGTGTTCTTGGGGCTCAAAGTTCACCTGCAGATCAAAGCAGAGACATTTTCACTTTCAAAATCATCTTGATATGCCAAATCATCCTTTGGTATTGGTAGCTAAATAACTGGTGCATACCAGTCCTTTTTCTTCTTTCCATGTCCTAGATACCATCCATATTGTGGGTATGATGGCAGCACAGTCATATAAACAGGTATAAACAGGTATTATCAATTGATATTTTGTAGGTGTGAATGTGTGTGTTATTCCTTCAAAAATTACTGGGTTTGGACTGCAAAGGAGTATGAAACATTTTCACTGCAAGGGTAACAAATACAGAAAACAACCATGAAAGGTGTCATGGCTATTGAAAAAGGTTTGGCTGTATTTGCTAAAAGAAGTGAACAAGCTAAATGTGATAAAGTAGTTTAAGTCTCCCATTTAGTAAAGCACCAACTACTTTATAGCATATTATCTAAGGCAACTGTGTTTTTAAAAGTCATTTCTTTTCAGGAGAAAATATAATAGATGGAAGTTAGCAGATATAAATCACAATTAAGTGCATTGAGTTTTCACTAAATTTGAGGTGGTGGAGGCAGGGTGGGGCCTCAGTGATATCAGTTTACTTTTGTTTGCAAGATGTTGTCCTACAAAATAATAGGCTGGGAAAAAAAAAAAAAAAAAAGAAAAATCAGCAACATGCTGTTTGTGTTATAGCTGGAAAAACAATGCTCCAGAGCCTAATGGCTGCAGACAGAGTCTATAAATCTTGTCACATGTAATGAAAAGCAAAAATATAAAGAGAGATGTGAGCAATTGGCTAGAGTAGGCTTAGATCATACATACTTTAATGTACTTTAAATAAAACTTTCTAAGTTTTCCAACGATACTTCCAGCTTAAGTTGCTTGTTATCAGTTTGCAACATCTATTATGAGTTCAGAGAGACATTCAGTTAAAACATCAGTTTTTGTCAAAAAAAAAAATTTAAAAAAAAAGGATTTCAGATAACCTACCTTCCTTTTTTTCCATGTCTGTGCTATTTAGAGTCAAGTACTGATGGTAAAATGGATGCAAAACATGGGCCAGAATGACTGAGTAGCTAAGACTGAGGTTTACCATACAAACTAACACTGAATAATGTCTTCCAGTAAAATCTAGTTTCAATGCAGTCAATTGCTATGTGACTGAGGAAAGCAATATTTGGAGAATATGACCTTTTTCATGCACCGAAGAAAGAGAACAACAGGAAACTAAAAGCACAGCAGTTTTTAGAAACTTCCCTTTAGAAGGCAGGATCAAACTGGAAAATATCTTATAATTCATGTAAGAATACAGTGTTTTGAAAAGTAAACAAATTTCCTCCTAAGATAGATAAATTAAGGTATAGGGACAGGCAATGACTTTCCCAATCATACCTGTTAAATGTTGGAAAACCTGAGAATAAAAGATACCTTGCAATCCTGCTCCCCATGTCACCTGGCACAGGGAATGCCTTTATTTAGTTTCTACTGAGAAAGTAATTTACTTTAATTTAAGTTCTATATAAAGGCTGGCTACTGCCTGATCTTTCTTTGCATTCCCGCAATATAAAAAATACTACAATTTCAGACTGCTGCAACAACTGCTCACCCCCTTATCACAGCTTGCATATCTAGTTCAATGTCACTTTCCTGGTTTCCAGAAATGCTTCCTATTTCTATTCATTCATATGCACCCCACACCTTTACCAGAAGCAGCAATCTAGAATTTATGGTTATAGGTAGGACAACACAGGGAAATGGGAGCAGATCTATGCTGGGAGGTATCACAAACAAGTAGAATAATGTGATTTATGCTACTTTTACTGTGTGCTTTCACAAATATGCTATGAGCTGTTCAGTGAAAGGCAGAAAAATAAGAGTATATTAATCTTTGGACACTTGTTTGACTCTGATATAATAACAATTCTTATAATGCAGTTGTTGATATTTGTTACCAGCAATAAAGAGATGGTTTAGCTTTTCTTTTTGCACATGCATACAACTACATGAAAACTATCAATGAGGATGTGTCCATGCCTGTTACTCTAATCCTTCTCCAAAACTTCATACAACAGTGCAGCCTCTCTTCAAAACAGCAGCTTTTCTTCCTTTGGCATAGATCTTATTATGGTATTATTTTATCTATGATTGGACATACCATATAAATAAGAGCTGACATATTGATTGGATTATTCTTTATCAATTTCTCAGGATATAAAAGACTGACAGCTTTCATATTCATGTCTCCTGGTAAAGACAACAAAGAGATCAGCATACGTTCTTTTGTAAAAGATTTTTCCTCCTCTATTTATGATGTTTTTTTAAGATAAACATTATTCAAAAAATCCCACTTTTTCTTCTTTCTTTTCTTCCACCAGCTACACACATTGTTTGGTGAATTGGAGAATCAAGCATTCTTTCCTCTATTCACAACTATTTACCTTTGATGGTGATTTGAAGGTTTACCCGGTCAGGGTACAACAGCTGGAGTCTTGTTCTAGTTTTGCTGAAGCCCATGAGAGTCTCCTCTTCTTTCTTCTTCACTTGCCAACATGCAACAATTTTGCACCTGGACTCTTTTCCTTAGAAACTTGCTTTTAGATGCTAATGCCAAAACAGAGAAAAGGTATTAATTGGCTGGTATGTTAACATCTAGTAAACTGGCCAAATGAGACTTCATTAAACGTGAATCTCAAATGTGTTAAACCTGAATCTGTTTGACAAAGAAATAACATTATAATCAGAAGCAAGCTCTACTCTCAGGAAAAACAAACGCTAGTAGACTAACTTGCCCACATTACTGAAAGCAACTTACCAAGCTGCAGCTCCTGGAGTTACAGCACAGACAGCAAAAATTATACAGCAATGGCCGTTTTGATTCACTAACATGACTACATCATTCATAGATTTGCACTGGCTGGCACATATCCATGTTAAAAATCTGGCACAGCCTCTCCTTTATTGCTTCTAAAGTGAATCAATAAAAGTGAAATACATTCCAAATGTTATGATCTCTATAATTTTAATAGCTTATCTTGTAGGAAAGCAATGGACCTTTAAAATGAGTCAGTGACATCAGGGAATAACCGAATCACTGCAGTCTGAATTTGGATGTCAACACTGCTGCCCTTGTTTCTCTCTTTGCTTTCATTAATAAAAACTCCAACTTCTGAATCTTAAAAAGGTTCCCACATTGTGTAGTCAGTCTCACTGGAGCAGAGCTACATGTCTTTTCCCACTTCTAGGATATTTAAACACAGTCTGAAGCAACAACAGAACACTGCATAAGATCTCAGTTAACTGCTGATTGACATTACAGGTGTTGATGGTGTCCCTAAAGAGATGGAGCTACACCAATTCTTCTGATGATGCAGAGTTGACCACCAGGTTGGCAGAGACCAATACAATATCTTACAGCTCATCATTAACAAGGATGATCAGAAAATCACAAGGCAACAAGGCCAAAAAGTTATGAGATCCCTTCTGATGTCAACAGACGACCTCCTTCCACAACAATTCCCAGTGACTTCCTTTTCTTTCAGTCTCATATGAGCTGAAGAGCATTTAATTTCCTGTCCCCAGAGATGGTGAGACATCTGAAGTTCCTTTGGGAAATTCTATGACTTTGGGAGACATTGCTCTTTGCATTTTAAAAAGTTAAATAAAAAATACTGGGAGTTGCAGTTGCACCACTGATTTTCTCTATATGCTTATGCTCTGTAGTTTGTCCTTTTTTTTCAGTTAAAATCCTTCTATGTTCAGAGTATGGATCATTTCTCAAGCAGGCTGTGTCTATAGCCACACATACACAGGCTGTGCCTATGCCTATTCTGTTCTCTTCTTGTGTGCTGTACTCACAGCTATAAACTTAGGAAGTCCATGGACAAGCTATCTGGGAGTGCCTGCAGACATCTAAGGACAGAGTTTGCTCTGGCTGCAGGGTTGCTGTGGTACATCCTGGAAAAGAACTACCGCAAAGGAATTTGAACTCAGACATCCACAAGACCGGCACAAGTTGGAAGCAGGCTGAGTAACCAAAGCTGGTTAGTTTCTCTGGTCATGGAGGTGAAAGCTTCCAATCAGCCTCTTACTTACCTTACCTCTGGCTTTCCAGAGCTGTTCTCCTTGCTCTGTTACTCTGTCTAAAAGTATTTCTTTAAGTACTTAAGTGTTCCCCTCAGGCAGCTTCTTCAAATTTATTTTTTTTTTAAATTTTTGTTCCCTTAATACCTCCAACTATGTAGTTTGGTCTCCATAATGATTCAAGGACAGAATTTTCTTGTAGTACTATCATCACTATTAGTAGTATTTTGTACATGTCTCCATTTGTTTTATTTTGTCCTGGACATAAGGCTACATGCTTGTTTAATCTCTAAGGACATAAACAACCTGCCACTTGTTGGCTAAAAGAACAGATGTCCTTTGCCCACACACTGATTAGCAGCAGTCATTGCATTATACAGAATCAGAAGCACTATAAGACCTCTTTGTCCTTGGGTTTTATTCTTCATGGCACAGCTACAGGTTAGGGGGGTCTTTCCTCGGAGAGGCAATGTGTGTGTTTGATTTTGATTTATCTTGGACCATTATGACTTTGCATTTCCTGCTTAGTACCTCATGTTGTCTTGCAACATCAGTGCTACAGAGCTTATCTTCACTGGCATAGCAAAGAGATGAACATAGACTAAAATGGTGCCTGTAAGACACAGCACGCTGCTATCAACAATACAGCTTGCACCGTGATTGTAGACAACAGAGACAAATGTGGCTGCACAAGGAAGAGTTTGGTCCAGTATCCACCATGGTCACAGGTACCAGACTTGAAGCTACACTAAATCAATTTAGCTCAAACACAGAAGTCAAGAATATGCATTTGAGAATACTGGAAGCACCAAGGAGAAAGATCTGTCAGCAGTCAGAGGTGTTTTTTTTTTCCCCCTCAAGTGGTCAACTTTGTCACACTGTTTAAGCTTCAGAAACACTCTATTCACACTCAACATGCTTGGAGTGAGTTTAGCTGGCCTAGGGAGTTCTTACGGCAAGGATAGCATTTTTCACTCAAAGGAAAAAAAGAAAATATTTGCTTTGAAATAAAGGAAAGTACTAGGAAAGGTTTTAATCTAATTTCCTAGTCAGATATCATCTGCTGACTGTATGTCCCAATAGGAAGGACACTGTTATCAATAGGCAAGGTCTCTTCCTCCAAACCTAAAGTATACAAGAAGGATATGAGGTGGCCAACAACCAGCAGAATAAAAAAAAAAAAATTGATACATGCACTCACTGTGTAGGACAAAAAGACAGGAGCAAGGCAACTCAGGAACCAGGTGACCAGTCCAGTTCCAATCATACAGCAATCAGCAGAAACCAGCACCTTTATTACACACATAATGCTCCCTGTGCTCCCAGTTGTGGTGGTGTTACACTGTCACTGGAAGCTCTGCCTGCACTGGACACCAAAAAACCCTTCCAAAAACTCACAACACACCCACCCACTCCCTGAAAGCAGAACCAGCCTTTGTACTGTTAACTTTAAAAGTGGGACACCCGATCCTAATTCTACAGGCAGGGCACCTGGTGATGATCTAATTGGTTTTCACCCAAGATTGGCCAGACCTTGAGAGAAAACCAATCAGGGGGGTCTTTCTTGCCTGGTTGTGGACATCATCCATAAGTCAACTCTGATTCAGAGCTGGAGGTCTAGATCCCAGCACTTCAGGACACCATATCACCCTTATTTCTTCAGATGCATGTTACTTAAGGTAGCAGTCTATCATGTCAAAAATCTGGAGGATTGTGCTCAAACTCTGAGTTTCACGGTATGAAAAATATTTTGTCTTTTGACAAGAGCCAGGGAGACAGTCATTTTCCTGGATCAAACCCAGAGAAAAGTGATATATGAGACAGGATATGGAATGTCAATCTTTCTCATACTATCTTTAGAGAGTTAGGAAAAAAATGAACAAAAAAAAAAGTAAGGGGAGTGTTTCACTTACAGATTAACAATGGTGAGAGAAATAGTTACCCAGAATTGACAGAATAAAATCCAAGGATGATTCCAAATGCAAGTGTGGGTAGGGTAGAATGTCTAAACACTGAGAAGAAGCCTGACTCTCAGTTTGGGAAAAGGAGAAGAATTGAAGGGAAGGTCTAAAGAAGTTTGGCCCTGAGGTTTCCTTCTATGTGCAGGCTATTAAAAGTATGATATTTTGCTAGTAAACACAAAATATCGTGCATAAAATGCACAGAAGCTCTAGATGTTGCCCAGAAGAGAAACCCAGACAACTTCTGTGTTGCTTAAATTTCCCCAGAAGTGTCACCTACTGATAAAGTTTCCCTCTGAACAAGTTCCCCCACCCTTAAAAGCAGAATCCACAACATCTCGGGTGACTCCCTGCTATTTAGACCCTTCTCTAACACTCAAAATTTGGAGAAACTGGATGACATTTTTCACTGAGTTTGGAGTTACACCTGATGCAGGCCAACACACAGAATTGTTAAGCAAAATTCAGTTCCTCCACATCCCGTCCATTCCTTTGTGATACAGGTCTTGCTTCCTTGTGTTCAGCATATGCTTCAGTAAAAGGAAAAAAAAACGAGTCTAGTTTGTTGATATTACTAATCTGCTATGACAGCACAAGCCAAGCAGACACTGACAATACCTATTCACTCAGGAAACACTCAGAGAAGAGGTTGTGGGAAGGATAGAGGAGGAGAATTTAAGAAAAATCTATACAGTATGGTATAGTATTAAGTGCTTCTCTTCCTCTTCTGCACAGTGTAGTCCATGGAGTTGACATATCACTAAAATATGTATTCTTTCGAACATTAAATACCTCCTTCCTAACCTCTGGCCTGGAAAACAGGGTTCATGATATGCAGAGAATCTTTCCAGTGACTGTCACCTGCATAATGCATTCCAGCATGTCTGTTTGGTGCAGGGACAACTGTCAGTAGTGGCTCACATGGAGGAGCTGGCTGGTGTCCTGCCAGCACTACTAGATTAACCCCTGATTTTCAGATGCATTTTACAGGCTGTCAACATGGGTGTTCTACAGAGCAGTACTGTCTGCTAATAAAATATATCTAGGAGCCTTCTGTTTAACATAGATTATGGAAAGTTCCAGGAAACAGTGGAGGAAATTGTCTGCTTTTCCCTGATTCCTCTTCTTTAAAGCTGAAATAACAGATAGTCAGAAAGCTGGTTTTGCTGAATCCACTGGATTAGCAGAAGAAAGTTTCTTAAACAGCAGGAACAAACCCTGTTCTGTGCCATACTCTGTGCCATGCAACATGGACAGTATAATAGAGGATGTGAGCAGAAACTTTGAACCTCAGCTATTTCTGGCTGCCAGAATAAGTTTGAATTGATGTTCTTGTGTAAAGTACAGCCCAGTATTTCTTTCAATTTGTAGTGAAGACTAAGATAATTCAAACCAGAAAACAGGAGCCTCTAGAGAGTCAGAGATCTGATCCCCTCTTCACTGTGCACATCAGCCTACACTGAGCTTTTGCAACATGAGCAAAGCATGCCACAGATGCTTGTTTGACAGCATGATCTGGAGTGGTGGCATAGGCCTGAACAAAAGGTTGTTAAATGATAAAGATATGCACATATTGTATATGTATCAAAACTTTTTATAGAATCATAGAGTACCAGGTTGGAAGGGACGTGAAGAAACATCTGATCCAACCTTTCTTGGCAAAAGCACAGTCTAGACAAGATGGCCCAGCACCCTGTCCAGCTCAATCCTACTGTCTAATGCTGGGGAATGCACCACGTTCCTGGGGTAATTAATATTCTAATGGCTGATTGTTCTCATTCTGAAATATTTTCCTATAATCATAATCTCCCCAGTAGCCCTTGTGTTTTCCATATGACTCCTTGTAAAAAGGGAGTCTCTATCTTATTTTTAGCCACCCTTTACATACTGGAACATGGTTATAAGGTCTTCCCTAAGCCTTCTTTTCTCAAGGCTGAACAAAACAAATCCTCTCAGCCTTTCCCCATATGATGGTCTTCCCAGTGCTTTGGGCATCTTTGTGGCCCTTTTCTGGACCATCTCTAACCTGTTGACATCATTTTTTTGTATAGCAGGGACCAAAACTCAACACAATATTCCATATGTGGTCTGGCAAGGGCTGAGTAGAGTAAAATAATGGATTTTTTATCTCTGATGATGATGCCCTTGTTGATGCAACCCAGCATGATGTTGACTTTCTTTACCACTGCAGCACACTGTTCACTCATATTGATCTTGTTGCCCATGAGGACTCCCAGGCTCCTTTCCACAGAGCTGCTTTCCAGACAGCTGTGCCACACTCCTGGACTATACTTTTCCAGGTGCAAGATCTTACACTTATCCTTACTGAACTTCATAAAGTTCTTGATAGCTCACTTGTGCAGCCTATCCAGGCCTTCCTGCAGAAGTGTCCGCTTCCCCACTTGTTTAGCATCACCAGCACACCTCATCAGGTACACTTGCTCCCATCATCCTGATCATTTTTGAAGATATTAAACAGCATTGGGCCCGGTATCGATCGCTGGGGGACCCCACTTGTGACAGGTTGCCTATTTGAAAAAGATCCATTTACTCCCACCTGTCAGATAGTTCCCCACCCACTGCACTGACCTGCTGTCTAGACCATAATGCCTCAGTTTCTCTAGGAGGAAGCTGTGGGGAGGCTTGGAGAAATTCAGGTACACAATGTTCACCACTCACCCCACATTAACTGAGCAGGTTACTTTGTCATACAAGGTGATCAGGTTTGTTAAGTTCAGTTTGCCCCTGGTGAATGCATGCTGGCTTTTCCCAGTCACATGCTTCATATGACATGTGATTGCCGCCAGGAAGATTCATTCTATAACTTCCCCAGAAACTGAAGTAAGACTGATAGGCCTAAAATTTCCTTTTGGAAATGGGTGTGACAATAGCCTTCTTCTAGTCTTCTGGGATGTTGCCTGATCTCCACAGCTCCTCAAAAATTATGGAAAGTGGTCTTACAATGACGTCAGCTGACCCTCAGCACTCCTGGGTGGATAACATATGGCCCATCAATTTGTAGGGGTGTTCTGGTTCTGTGTAAAAAGTGGTTCAGGGCAGGACCCACACAGAACAGAACTATGTGCTCCTCTTCCCCCCAGCGAGAGAGAGAGAGCGAGAGAGAGAGAGAGACTTTGAAAACTGATTGGGAGTTAAATGAAAAAAATAAAGTATATTGTTTAGCAGGGAACAGAAAATGAAAAAGGGAGGTAAAAAATATATACAAAGATTGGGGGGATACAAAAGTAAACAAGATATACAAAACCTTCAGAATTGTTCCAAGGTCCCACGGAGCAAAAGCACGCCTGGACCCGGAGCCACAGGGCAGGAGAGGAGGCTAGCCCCCACTCCAAGCCTCAAACCACAACAAGGGGTCAAGCTTCTGTACTATTTTGCATATCATCTCTTCCTTCACTGATGGTGTGTCTGTGTTTGCATAAATCTGAATTTTTTTTCCCAAGGCCTGGAGCCCTCCAGTGCTGGTAAAGACAGAGGTGAAGAAAGTGTTGAGAACCTCTGCTGGTTTAGCGCTGTTGGTCACTAATTCGCCTCTCCTGTTTAACACTGAGCCAATATTTTCCTGCTGTTTCTGCTTCTTGTTAATGTACCTGAAGAACTCTTGTAGTTTTCGACATCTCTGTCCAGTTTCAATTCAAGATGAGCTTTTGCTTTTCTAAATGCATCTCTGTACATGCTGGCAATGCCCTTGTAGTTCTCAACAGATACTCATCTGCTTTTCCACCTCTGATATACTTTTGATTTTGAACAGACTCAGAAGCTCACAGTTGAGCCAAGGGGTCTCTTGTTCTGCCTACTTCCCTTACCCTGCCTTTGTGCTTCCAAGAGAGCATTCTTGAAAAACTCTGAGCATTTGCAAGCTCCTTTATCCTTCATGGAAGCTTCACCAAGAATCTCTCCCAACTGAGCTCTGAGTAAAAGTAAAGTTTGCTCTTCTAAATTCTTAAACATTTGTCTTAGTACCAACTTTCAGCATGCTCAGCAGCATCTCAGGGCTATCACTAATCAAGATATTACAAAGCAGGTTTTCTTCATTTGTGAGTATCAAGTCAGCAGAGCCTTGTACCTGTTGGCATATCTAACATTGTCTGAGGAACCAGTCCTCTATGCATTCCAGAAACTTGATGGATGACATGTAAGTTGTTATATTGTTCTTCCAACAAATGTTTGCCTAGTTGAAGTCACCCATAAGAACCAGG
>NW_008627542.1:0-8000 GCF_000691845.1 Merops nubicus
CCGGGCGGAAGCGCAGCGCCTCCCCCCCGGCTGCCCCCGGCCATGGAGAGCCAGCTGCCAAAAAGCAGGCCCTGCAACACAGTGATGTGCCCCTCTCCCTTGTGGTAGCCAAGGTAAAGGAGTGAATTTCTGTATCACTTGGGCGTCCTCTTAGTGAGGAAAGACTTTTGCCCAGGAGGGTGTTTTCAGAAGTGAAAATTC
Organism: Merops nubicus; assembly: GCF_000691845.1. Taxonomy (NCBI): domain Eukaryota; kingdom Metazoa; phylum Chordata; class Aves; order Coraciiformes; family Meropidae; genus Merops; species Merops nubicus. The sequence continues at coordinate 202 of NW_008627542.1, forward strand.
ACTGCACCACTCTTGTTACAGATCCAAGTGGTGCCTCCCAGACTTTAATAAAGTTGTAAGGAGGCTGTGTCAGGAAGTATAGGCGTTAGCTGGGAGATGTTTTCATGCTACCAGGGGAAAATGGACTGTGATTGCTTTGCATAGTGAAGTGATGCTCAGCAGTTCATGGAATCACGGTCCTGATCGTCGTGCAGCCTGCCAGAGAGGAAGAAATCAATGTGACTATTACTCCTCATCTTCCCTTGCTAGCTTGGGTTTTCCCAGACAGCAGCAGCAGCAGTGTTGTTTACTCCACTGAGCTATAGCAAATGTGATTTGTACTTTCCCCCTTCCCTCCAGCCTGTCCCTCTCTCTTAAGCCCACAGCAGGCTGGTGAGAGGGATGATGGTGAAGCCAAAGCGCAGCTATCTCAGGGTTCTCTTAACTACTGAAAATGGGGGTCAGGCTCAAGGTCATATCAGTGTTTGAGTATCAGCCATTTGAAATATGTTTTTTCTTATCAATAAGAAATGGATCCCCAAGCTTATCTAGTATCTCCAAGTACTGAAAGTGAACTACAGCACAGGGCACAGGTCTTGGGCATCACTAATATGGCTCTTCCAACCCTCAGACAAAAAGTTTTCACCAAATTACTGTCTAATCAGTTTTGTGCTGCTCCTTGCAACAGATACATGTTTTACTCTTTAACTGAGGAAGGTGCATGAGATACATCATGCTGTGTTATTTCAGTTTGGACAGTTCATTTCCTCTTCTCTTTTGCTTAGAAGCCTTTTGAGTCGCCCAAAGCGGAGTCTACCCCAGGAAGTGGCTGTACATCTGCTGTGCATCTAAAAGACTTTCATCTTGACCTCGCAAGTCCTGTTGCTCCAGAGGCTGCAGACGAGGAGTCTACTAAGCCTTTAGATTCTCAGGAGCAAGAAAAACCATCTCAGAACAAAGACCCTGATGAACCCTCTCCAGGAAAAGAGCACATCTCTAAAGAAAAAGCTAATCAACCTTTCCTACCACAGTATCTTTATGTTCAGCCTACTGCTGGTAAGGACAGCCGTTAGATCTAGAGGCACTCAAACTTCTGCATCTCTTAAATAAGCTGCTTGAATGGGGAGACATATAGATCAGTGAATAAGTCTGTATTTGGCACAAAACCTGTCAGCAGTTCTCTGTGGTATAATTAGCTCTGAATTCTCTTGACTCCAAATGAACTGTTGCTTCTATGAAAATACAGTCATTTTTCTGAGGTATCCAAACATGAACAGAGATGAATAGTGTGGGGATTGCATGTTTAAATTAAGTGCAGCGAAGAAGGCACCTGTTCTGCAGTCAAAACTCAAGGGAGCTGGAAGTCTAGGCTTGGCAGTAAGGCAGCCAGAAGAGTGCAACAGCATTCCCCTCAGTGGGTGAATTTAGTCATCTACAAACTTTGTCCTGTCTTGTCATGTGCATCATCAGGATAAGCCCACAAAAACTGAGGTGTTGGGACTGCAGCTAGGCCTGCTCATAGGACACAGTAGGAATGGGTGGGAAGTAGCTGAAAATATTACAGAAGGATTTTGTGTCCTTTTTTTGTGTTTGAATGGAGTGGAAGACTGTGGGAACGGGACACGTGTGGCAGATTTACATCGCTGCTGCTTTAGCATTTACTTCACTTGTGGCACAGAGTGGGATCCATGGGGTTTCACTTATAAGGTGGAGATGCTCAGTTTGAAAATGTTGATCTCGATGTTTTGGAAAGTCAGGCAAACTGGGAAACAGCAGCTTCTATTTCAAAACAGTGTTTCAGCTGTTCTCAGGAAAATGAGCATCTTTGGGGTATGTCTTTGTGGGTGTTTTCCATTTGGTTTGGTTTGTTTTCTCATTAGAAGCAGTGTATATGTTTTCATATAGCAGAAGATATGATTCCTGTTGGTGAAAAGAGTTTGTTTAGCCGAGGTGTAGGTTGTAACTGAAGTTAGAAGCAGAAAACGGCAAGGTGTGTGGTGGTACTTAATATGAACAAAGTAAATGGGTGCAGATACAGTGAACAGGCAGTAGAGGGGGAGGTGGAGGCAGATAAGGAGAGGGAGCTTGACAGAAGTCACGGGTTTGTGAACAGTTTTCTTCCTTTTATTTTTGGCACAATTTTCTTCTTGGTCAGCCTCTCTCTGTTGTCATCTCTCTTTACTGTTCATGATGAAGTTATAATAGCTTAATTCCAGTTTGTCGACTGTATTAATGCCTTGCTTTTTCTCTTTGATTTAGGATTAAGCAGTTTTAATTTCCTGTTCTCTGCAAACCAAGCCCCTGGTGCTATCAACCTGGCTGCGAGCCCGTTACCTTCTCTGAGCGTCCCCTGTGTCATGGTGCCGTCAGCAGCCCTGGCTTCCTTCCCTCTCATCTGTTCTCCTGCCATCAGCACTCCTCTGCCCTCCGGTCCTGATGGCTCCTTCTCAGCTGCCACTTCCATGAATTTCAGCATGCCTGGCCTGGCATCGACAACGCCTGTTTTCATAGGCACCACGGCAGTGGTCCCCCCCAAGTTCTCACCTGCGCCTCCAGTGGATCCCCAGCAGCCAGCCCACCCCGCTCGGCACCCGAGTCCTGTGCTTGCAAGGTCTTGTGGTGCTGTTAAACTGGACGCCCCCGTGTGTCTGGGGCAGCCGGTGACCCTTCTGAAGCTGCAGCAGGTAGGTGTCAGGGCTGGCTGAGTGACGAGGAAACAGCCGTGACAGAGCACTGGGCCTGAAGGCACCTTGTGCTGCGGGCTGGTGCCAGTGGCGCCCTGGGAGCTGGTGTCCTCCACTCAGTTTGTGTCCCCTTCTGTAGTGGTGGCACAGCTTGGGACAGTGTTAAAGGCATAGCCCAGCATGGCACATCCAGCCTTCAGCGGTGCAGTGCTGAGTTTTAAAAATCTTACGGGAATCTTAAGATCATAAAAATCTTAATTTTACAGGAATAGGGGAAAATAGGTTGTAGGATCTCTTTTTCCTGCACTTCTCAGGCAGTAGTGTCAGGGGTTATCTCCTCACCTCTGTCCTGATCTCTTCACTGAACGCTGGAAGCATAATAGCATCAGAACTGGGGGAGAACAACGATTCTCCTACATTCTGTTCTTTTTTTTTTAATATAAATTTTTTTGAAAATCGACCACAGAAACAGACCTTTTGAGAAAAGAAATCAAAAAGACAAAAGTAAAGAAGGATTTACTTATCTGAAGTACATAAGTGACATAAACCAGTCATGTCACAGTGTATTACCTGGGTCTTTACAACTATTAGCAGTGACATTTTGGCACTGCTTTAGTGTACATTCTTAAATCTGATTTGTTTTCCTGCTGTCTAAAGCAGTGACAAATAGACTGAACTTTTGGAAGCTTTATGAATATCACTTCATCTTGTTTGAGCTTTAGAAAAAGTCTGTAGTAGAGACTGGTTGGCAACCAGTCTGATTACAGATACCAACACTAGAGGTTACAGTAGAGTGGCACTCAGAAGTGGACAGGGTTTAGGAGACTAATTTTAAATCAGTTTGATCTAACAAATACCAAAAATGAGTAAAACGGCAAAGAGGGAAATAAAAGACAAGATTGGCATAAGAATGGATGATTAATAACTAGTAACAAATAAATTTAAGTTGGAAACAGATTGTGGCATGGTTCCCTGTAGTAGCAGGGTACAGGGCTTAATGTCTACAAGCTGTCTTCTGCTTGCATGCTTGCTTGTAGGCTTTGACAACACCCTAGCGAATCACTTTGTGTTTGTTTCACAAATAGCCTTCGTCAGCTCCTCTCACTCCCAAGAGCATTCGTCCTGCACGTCATGAGGCATTTTTCAAGACTCCTGGAAGTCTTGGAGACCCTGTTGCATGGAAGAAGAATGAAGGCAACCAGACCAGAAACGCCAGCTCTGTGCAGAGGAGACTGGAAATCTCTGGTACCAGCCCTGACTAACTCCACTCCTAGCAAAGGGTTGGCAGATTGTCCTAGGACCCTGTGTTGTCTACAAGAGAACAAGCTCTTACCTGACAAGAGGAGCACATTTAAATGCTTCCCCGCTACCTGTCCACCCACCTGTTCGGTTAACTCCTTCTTCACCCATCATCCTTGGTAAGGAAAACCACCTACTGAATTGTTCCTTCAGTACTGATTTGAATTCAGAGGTTGTGCTTCACGTGGCCTTGTGGGCATCAAATTGTGTTTGTGGTTTCAATTTGGAAAACTGCATTGCTGTGAAGAGATGCAAACAGATTTTCTCGGAGTCCCCAGGGGTTCTTTATTCATGGTTTTCACTGATATGTCTAGCACTTATCTGGGGTAAGCATTTTTTTTTGCATGTATTCTACTTAGCCTGAGTAAATCTGTGGTGAAAATGATAAACTTTTGCAGCTGTGAGAGCAACTGCTTCCTTGGTTCCAATCTGTCAAATCCTGCCTCCGCATTGCAGCCTCTTGCTATTTATTTTATACGTTGGAGTGGGATCTAGTGCAAAAAAAGGTTTTTTGCAGCTTCAGAATAACAGATTTTCTCAGGGTAGGATTACTTGAATGTCAGTTCGTTGTTATACGCTTTGCCCAGCACTTGTGGTTAGAAAAACCTAATAATAACACAATAGGAGTGAATGTATACATGTGAAAAATGTTAAGACCAAAATAACTGTGAATGTTGACATTTTTATAACTATGTTAATGAACTATATTAGTCCTTGGATTTCTTTTTCTTTTAGTCTGAGCAAAATGTACATGTTAGATGTAAAGAATACAAAATCTTATTCCTTAAGTCAGTTTGACAAAGTAATTTGAGAGTGACAAGCCACTGAGTGGGCTGTGCTAATATTTCATCTTCTGTTTAAATAGATAATCTAGACTTTATGACCAAGGAACTCTGGTAAGTCGTTAACCACATGATTAGATTCAGTCTAACCTGAGTCTACTTTAAGTGCCTACTTAGCAGTTTACTGAAGTCTATGTAAGTGCCTAACTCTTCATGATCAGAATATCATAACGAGTTAACAGTGCATTTGAATGTACTTGGAAAACAAGGGAGGTCTTCTCTTTTTTCTCTCTAAACCATGAAAAGAAGCTGAAAAGAGCAAGAGCCGTGAATTTTGAAAGTGGGAAAAAATTATCTGTATTCCTCTAGGAGAGGATAAGGAAAAAGATAAGTCTAAGAGTTACCATACAGAGTCCTCAGAGAATGGACGGTGCTATTAATAATATAAGACACAATTTTAAGAGTTTTGCCCTTATGCTTGGGTACGTTTTAACTGGTGTAGCAATCTGCAATTAGATTTGTGCAGATTCTTATTTAAAAGACAGAAAACGGTGGTGGTGACATCACGTTACTCTGGAGTTTTAGCAGAGATAAGGCCAGCATTACCAGCTCTTCCCTCATTGGTACTGGTGCTGGTTTCCCGAGGGCAGATACACTGCTGGATGTGCTACTTCGTTGGTTAAGGGAGACTAGGATTTTGGGGGTTGGCGAACTGATGAGATCTTTTTATTTTTGTAATGAAGTGTATTGTGAAAACAGAGTTTAAGGAAGAAGTTGTAGTGAAGCTGGGAGTTTGAGTAATGTGGCCTTATCGTAGAATAGACCAAGAACAGCCTTATAGGGAGGGCTGGTTAGCCCTCATTGAAAGAAAATCTACGGTAGAATTATCATAGGAAATTTCAGGGGTGGTAAAGAGAAATCTTCAGACAGCTACATTTTAAGGTTTGGGGGTTTTTTTTAAAGAATACACTACAGCTGTGAAATTTTACAGTTTTTGCTTCTGAATTATTTCTTCTTATACGCCCACTTAAATGAATTTCACTTTGAAAAGCAACGTGTAATTGGCACATTGCTGCTGCCCCTGCACTCCTGCTAGGGTGCGTTTGTTGCTGCTGGGGCTGGAAGTGGGCTGCTGGGGTTCAGGGTGACATGGTGGATGTTGATTCCCTAAACCTTGTCTTCTCTTCCACAGCCTGTTAGTGAAGTGGCAGCTAGGAGCAGAGCTAATACTGGCTCCTCGCTCCAGTTGAAGAATCATCATAAAAATGACCTTGCTTTGTCAGTAATGTTGTTCTGTGCCATAACTAACCTAACTATACTTGAAAACGCAGGGATTGAAAACGGATCTTCAGTTTCCAATTTCTGCTTCCAGTTTTGAGTTTCTGTAAATACAGCAGGGCTGGAAGCGAGAATTGACTCCCTCAAAGCCGTTCAATGGGTCATGGCTGCGAAAGCAGATTTGGGCCTGGGAGAAGAAGGGGGTTCATATGCTGTCTTGTTTTTGTCAATGCAAAATTCTCACTAAACTGGGAGTGGGGCCACCGAAGCAGTCGGGCAGCAAAGGGACCAACACTACTTGCAGTACCTGAGCTGCTGAACTAGGCCAGTGAGGGGGGAAGGTTGCGTTGGCATGAGTGTGCCTTTCCTAGCTTTGCCTTCACCAAAAGCTAAGTAATAAAATAAACTCGGAACAACTCATCAGCAAAGTAGTTTTGGAAAATTTGTATTTGCACTGAGGCAAAGTGCATACCCAGGATGTTCTGCAGCTTTTCTGAAACTTTTCTCTCCCAAGACAGTTGCTGAAGAGAGTGAGCATATAACTTATACTTGAATCTACCTGCCACGTTTACATTTCTGATTGTCTTTTGTAAATTGGTGCTATTTCTGTATTTAAAAAGCTGTATTTTTAATGTAAAGCTGCTTTCAGTTTGTATCTTTGCACTGCTAGTTTAACATAGATATTGATTTTATTGCTGTTTATAATTGTTCTTCAGTGATTAGACATCCTGCTTTTCCTGCTCTTTAGCCATCTTTCTAGCTGTCTGCTTATAGCTTTACTCCAATCACACTGTTGGGTTGAATTTATTTTTTTTATATACTGTCTTCTAGCAAAATATTAAACTTTTACAGAACAAAAATGGCTGAGGCTATGATTTCAGTATGGAGAGCACTCTTGAAAAGAAACATCCATGCACCACCCCTCCAGGTGAGCAGTCCTGGCTCCAGCTGCAGAGAGGGATGGCTTGGGCCAGGGGCTCTCGCTTCCGGCTAGTCCACGCAGCACGGGCACAGCTCCTGCTCCAGCTGTTGCAGGCACAAGGGCCAGTGCAGTGCAAACTGGCTCTTAAAGTCCTGGAGCTGGCCAGGGAAACTCCTGATGGCCTAGCCCAAAACCATGTGAGGTGATCCCCAGTCCCACCACCATCAGGGTCTGTGCTACCACTGCTGCGAGGCATTCCCGGGAACCCTGCTGCCCTTCCTAGGCCTGGCTCTCCCCAGGATGGCAGCAATGCCTGCCTGCCCAAAGGGGGGCACCCATGCAAGGCAGGCCCTGCTGCAGAGGCCCTTCTCCCACCAGCGTTTGCTTGCACATGCTTATTAACCACCAACAGCTCCCAAAACACACAAGTGCAGAAGGTGGCCATAGCCCCATTTCCTTTCTCTTCCCCTGCCCTACTTACACACACACATCCCCCTAAGAATGCAATTGACCAACCCAAGTTTGCTCCCACTGAAATCAACACCAAGTTCACTTGATTTCAGCAAGCCCATCTCTTGCCCGATAATTAAAGAGATGTTGGTAACATGGGACATTAACTCACAATGGCTACAAAATGTTTGTGAGTTGTGACTGGCTGGGTTCCTCAAAACTCAGCAGCTCACTCAATACTGTCTTGTGGGTGTTTTTTGACTTCTGATCCCACAGCTGATAACTCCCTCTCAGCTGAAAGAGGAATGATGATACATTTAACAAGATTACATATGGTATGAGAAGCACTGGCAAGCCTACCCCTGCTTCAGCTCCCCTGGCAGAACCATTGCTGTAGTTTCCCTA
>NW_008627542.1:8031-40541 GCF_000691845.1 Merops nubicus
GGCTGTAGCTTCTAGAAGTTCTTGTCCTCGCTGGTGTACTTAAAACTTCCCCTTTTGAAGCTAAAAATAATTAGAGGGGAACATCAAACTCCCTCTGATTTAATTCTCTATAAAAAGGGAAAATTAAAAGCAGTCCCACTGTAGATGAACATCTTAATGCTCCACAGCCTTGGCTGGGCAGCCCAGAGCCAGCTGGGAGACAAAAATAGCCCCCTCATGTTGGATGGTGTTGAATGCTGCCAGCAAGCCCAGTCAGAGGCAGAAGGAAAAGGAAGCCTGAAACAGGTGGCAAAGCAGAACCTGCTCCTGCCACATCCAGGGAAGAGGTCTTCACCAGCCATCTTGGTCAACAAGGAGGGTTTCCCAAGAGGTGCTTGGTCACGGCAGTTTCTCCTTCCATCTCCCCATGTTTCTCCAGTGTGCACAGTGGTTTCTCCTTCCAGCCCAGATTGGTCCTAAGGAAGGCTCCATGGACCGCATAATAATTTAAAATTTAATAACTTAATGGACTGAAAAGAAAGGCTTCATACACAAATGAGCCAAATTTAAGCCATTGCTGACTGTGAACCTCTGAGAAGACCCATGTGGGCCATAAGCATTAACATCCAGATACTTCCAAATTCATCTGTTGCACCAGAAATGTGATGAGACTTTAGGATATTTTTTCAAGTGCTTTCTCCAAGCCCTCCTGGAGCAACAAAATGAATCCTAACGGTGTCAGTCAGTGCCAGCCTAAGCTCCAAGAACCTGAAGCCTTTCCCTGCTCTACTTGTAGGCCACAGCAACTTTGCTGGTGCATGGGCAAAAGGCTGCGTTGCTTGTTTGCAAAATGCTGTGACCTCCAAGTCTGATATCATGGGATGTCCTGGGGGACAAAAAGGTCTGCCTCAGTCAGAGCTCCTCAGGTTTACTCCATTCTCCAAATAAACAAAATTCTCCTTTTTACCCTGAACGTGAGATGCCAGACTTCACGCCTTTTACCCCATCTCTAGCTGGATATTTCTCACCCTGGATGTGACAGCAGTTTCATTTCGTATATGACATACCAAATTTTGGTGGGAGAGGAGCATGAAACTTGTTTATTTCCAACAGTTGCTTTCTTGTTTCAAAACTGACAGCTGGGAACCAGCAGTTTGCAGACCTACCTCCTAGGTGTGCTGTGATAGTGAAGGCACTGTAGGGAAATCAAACAAATCTGCAATATATGTAAAATACTTCAACGCAGTATGCGCCTGTAACAACAGCTGAAATAGGCCAATTTGGAAGAGGTTTAATCTTTTGGGAAGAAAAAGGAAACAAATCAAAGCCTAGAAAGTAAGATGTAGGTATGAATATTTCACTCCACAGCAATAAACTGTCCAGAAGGAAACATCTCCCTTACTTTGCTGGCCAGCTCTTCAGTGCTAAGAAAAACACTTTGCCTGTTCACAATCTCTGCGTCTCCTTTAAGAGCTTGATTAGCTTGCAACAATTAGTTCCATGTCTGAAAAGCACCAGGAATTTAATTAACCTAATGTAGAAGATGTTAGGAAGGAGGTGGCTGGAGGTCTACTGTAAGGCTTTCCTGGAGTCTTGACAGAACAAGGCACTGGCACGTCTCCTAAATGAGAGTTCCCATCATTACTGCACTAGGATGTTTGGTGAAAAAGGTCTCTGCAGACGATCGAGGCCTAAGTGGCAAACACTCCAATGCTTGTGTTCCCATCTTCCTTTATATGAACACAATGCCAGTGGCTCCAGTTGCCTCACTCTTGATTTACGTTGGCTTGAAGGAGAGGAGAATCTGTCTCCTGCTTTTGAGCTTAATTCTACTCATCATTTACTGCTTGCCACTGAGAAAAGCAGTCTTTGACTTTTGTAAAACCAGAGCAATGGCAGTCAGTCAGGAATATTGCCTGGCATCACAAGAGCTGAGGATCTAGCTTGTGGAGGTGGCATGCAGGGAAAAAGAGATGAAGAGAGAGTAGAGGGCAGCCCCACTGAGAAGTGTTAAGAATCAGTTAGGCAAGTATATTCACTGATTTTAAAACAATTTAAGGCTTTTCTGCCCAGCCTTTCTTGGGACTTCACATTATTTAAGACTGCCCCTGAGGACATGTCAGGGCCTGCTAGCTTGGGATAGCATCAAATCCTGAAGAATAAGTCTGATGGTCTTGGAGTGACCTTCTCGTGTTGTCTGACCACTGATTTTTAACATAAGATTCTTCTTTGTAAGCATGAGGCTGAAATCATACGGATTGGAGGCCATTATATCTATAAGGCGTTAACAAAAACACTTCACAATACATTAGGCAAAAGATTCTTTTAAGAGATTGAGAAAGTGAAAGCTTTTTTCACTCTTCCCAGCATATACAATTATAGAGGAAAGAACATTTCAGATGCAATCAGTGGATATATTTTGCTATAATCATATAACTATGCAATGCCTTGCCAGAGGAGCTAGGGCTGAGCTCCAGGAGCCTCTGCAGATGATAAAAGGATTCACTCAGGCGCCAGCCCCCCTCCTCCCTCAGTTAAGAAGTCTCTCTAGATATTTCTTCAAGCTAGTGCAAGCTGCAAAGTCCTGCACAATTCTAGTGAGTTGTTATCTCTGGAAGAAACCAGAGCACAGAAACAAACCACCAGCTCACCAGCTTTTTCTTAGTGAAGTCCCTGCCATTTGTTAGGCCAAGTAAATACGCCTGTAGCCTCCCTTTGGCTTTCTGAAGACATGGAGAGTTTAATTAAGGAGAGCAAAATGAATCTGAGGTTCATAAACCTTTTAAGACTGTTGAAGCCCAAGAAATCTTAGCCTGGATTTTGATTTTGCATTCAAAAATATTATTTTTGTAATTCTACACAAAACCAGATCATACTTACTTCTTCTGTTTAATTTTCAAGAAGGGAATCTGCCCGGCCAAAATCAAAAGGAAAACCAGAGGTGTGATGACAAGACGCAGACATTCTTTCCTGAGGTATCTCCCCGTCTGGGACCATGGGACAGCACTGAGGTGCCTGCAAGTGCAGTGCTAGAGCCAGCAGGCAGCTGGTTAGCAAGGGGAGGCCTCTTCAAGCCCTAGAGAAAAAAAATCATTTCAGCATTTTCAGCACAACAGAGAGGAGGTGAAAAATGCCTGAATGGATTAAAGGGAAGAGGAGACCCAGACTAGGCCCTGGATAGGGTATGCTGTGTGCTTCAGGGCTGCGAGCTCTGACACACAGCAGAGCTGGATCCTTCCAGGTGTTGAAGCACAGCTGGGAAAGCTTGCACAGCTCTCAGGGCCGCAGAGCTCCCAAAGCCACCCAGACTAGGGGGAAAGGTCCTCGGGTCCCTCTCTCCAGAAACAAGATATCATTTTAGAAGGTGCAGGCAGCTGGGAACAAACCAGCCTGATTCGTGCGTCTCCCACTTGGCGTGGTGCAGCCTGTCCTCTGCCTTTGGCTCTGCAAACTCCGCCTGCCTGTGCTCAGCACCGTCGCCTTTCCTCTGCACCGTCTCTCACCTCTAAACCCCTCCTCAGCAAGGGCAGGGGAAACCTGCCCTGCTACCTGCAGCTCGGGGCGCTTGCTCCCCTGAGTGCCTGACGGCACAGCGTGGTCCCTCCTCGCTCAGAGCTGCTGGGGAGTCCCTCTGGCTCAAAGAACTGACCTGCAGCCTCGGCTTCTCTCTGGCACCAGCCTGGCACAGGGCGCAGAGGCTCAGGGCCATGACAGGGCTCGACTGCAGCCGGACACCAAACCCTTCTGGAATGCCCTATCCTACCCAGCACAGCCACCAGAGTATTGGTGGCCCTGGCCAGTCTGGCTGTGGTCTCAAGCAGCAGTCAGAAGCAACTCCTTATACCCCACAAGAGGCAGAGGATACACCTCCTCTTCAGGGCCCCACCTTGCTGAGCTCCTTCCCCTGCGGGGCACTTGTAGCAGCATTATTGGTGAGGTAAGGAAAAGCTGCTCAGAAGGAAGCCCACCGCCACGGAGGCTGGCTGCCCCTTGCCCCGCTGTGCATTTTGCTCCCGGCTGGTGCTGCCCTGTAACACCCACTTGCCAGCGCAGGGTTCTCTGTGCCACCCAAAATGTTTCTGGGTTGGGTGGAATGGAGAGGATGTTGCTATTTCCAGTGTAGCGATAAATGACTGGGTACCAGATAGCCCACAAATGAGTGTCTTTCTGGTTTGTAGAACCCAAGAGGGGATGGAGGTCTATGTTTTGACAGGGATTCCTCCATACCACATGCTCCCTGTGTTACCACAGAAGTCTGAGTAGGATTAAGTGAGGCCTGCAGGATTCATATCAAACCCCAAACCATTGCAAAGCCTGAGCCCATCCCTTTTGCTGCAGAATATAAATTGCAGCAAAAAATGGCACAAAAATCTCTGCCTTGCACCATAATTGTTCTGCCTTGTGAGCAGGATCAGTCATGAAACAGGCTTCCCTGTGAAGTTTCATAATATTACAGGTCCCCTTTGCTGGTGTAAAGCTAGGCTGCCCTTCTCCTGGCTCTGCTCACCTCTGTTCCCTCCATGGTCAGCTTCCCTTAACATAACCTAATGCCTACCACAGTTGACTGCACAGCTCTAATTTGGCAGGAATGGGATATTGGACACCAAAAGCCCAGGGAGGTCAACTGAAAAGCAGGCGGGTAGGTGCTGTGACTCAATAAATCTTGATTTGTTGAAGTAAAACACAGGGCTAAGGCAAAGATCTGTCAGATCATGTCAGGGTTGCCCTCCATTCAGGTGAAACTCCTTTCAGGCCAGTCTCAGAACTGGACCATGGAAAAGGAGACACAGGGAGGATGTTCTGATTATTAATAGACTTGGGTCCAAGTCCTAAAATCTTGTGTCAGTGTGCAGCAAGGGGTAGCTGCTCCCCAGGGAAGAGGAGCTAGGAGCCAAGAGCAGTAGCAAGGCTGACAGAGGCAGTGGCCTGAGCAGCAAGGAGCCACGATGCAGAGTGACACATAAGGGTCTGGACTGGGCCAGCAACCAGGGGTAGACATAGCCCAGCAATCACCCAGATCAGTGACCAGGCTGGTCTGAGGCCAAGCCAGGAAGCCGAGTCAGTGAGTCTGGGGTCCAGGCCAAGATCACAGATGGAGGTATGAGCCCAGGCACAGCTGCTACCCAGCCCACCTAGCCCAGGACCAGCCACAAAGCCTCAGCTGAAAGGCAGGCTGAGAGGAGGGCCAGGTCTTCACCTTTAGCTGTCTTCACCACAGCCCTCATCAACAAAGGAACTGACTTTGGACTCAGCCAGCTAAACTCCTCTCCTTAGCCAACAACACACCTCTGGTGGGATGCTCTCCAAGGCAATGACCGTAGCATGCTGTTTGAGTTCAGATGATTGATGAAAAGGCTAAAATCTACTTAATGCTAGAAGATCTCTGCAGAGCCACATCCATGCAGATACAAAAGCTCAATCACATTTTCCGAAGGAAATTGGCTTGCTTGCCAGAGTAGATTCCAAGATAGGGAGGAAGGTTAAAATGACTCTAATCCAATAGTGTGATAATGAGACAAAGTGATTAATTACACCTCCATAATGAGAAAGAGATTGTGTACAGCCTTGAATCAGCTTTAACATATCACCTGGTAAAGTGACTCTATGTTCACACACATCTACTGGCACTTCTGTACTCTAGTGTATTTGTGTTAAACCAAAGGGTAAAGGCTGTAATTAAGAGGGAGAGAGATGAGAGCTCTTGTCTTGGGCCTCTCCTTGGCCAAAGGGAACCTGGCTGAGAAGATTAGTCATAACCAGATGGGGCTAAAAAGAACTTCCCCTTCCAGCAGTATTTCAAAGAAAGGACATTTGGCTCAAAGACTAACAGCATGGTGAGCTGGTTTAAACATCTTTCCAACCAGAGGATCTGTGGTCACTCTCTGTATCATTCCCACACAGCACCAGCTAAACACAGCCATTTCTGGAATGGCAGCAGCAGCAGCCACCACTTGCTGAATAGTAACCTGCCCTTGGGGTACAAGGGGAATTTTGCCTAACCACATATGACTAAAGCTCTCTTCTAGCAAACAGATTCAAAATATATATAGCTTTTGCTAGAACTGATGGGGTTTTGTTCTTAGTTTATCAGGAGGCTGTATTGTAAGAAGTTTGCATATCCCCTCTGACAAACCCACTGCAGGGTCTAGTTGCCACACCAGAAGTGCAAATACCTGGCTAACCACAGCTGACGATACTCAAGCTCTCTTCTGATGGGAATTCATTTCTTTATGCCCTTTCTATCCATTCAAGTTGTTTCCTGTCTGCTCTCCAGGAACACAGCTTGTTTACAGCAGCTTGAAAATGTTTATGCGAGTGGGGAAAAAAGAAAAAAGACATTGAAAACACTTTTGAGAAGATGCTAAACTAAAACTGATGCTATGGAGGAGGACAATAATAAAAGTAATTCAGAAACTTTGGAAGTAACAACAGCTAGCCATCAAGTCAACTACAGATGAACCAGAATAGAAGATAGGTCTTTTCCATTTCAACCTATGAAAATGTGAATCAACAGTAAAATACTCACAGCTTTGGAAACAATTGTGCAAAGAGTGAATAATGTCAGCAAATCCAAGCAGTCAATTACTGCGTATGGCACTGTGATGTTTTTTCATGACAGTTCCCTGAAGCTGTTCTCTTGGTCTTCTGTGGGACTGCAATAGCTGGCATAGCTCTGTCGTTCACACAGCACTGTACAACAGCTGGAGACAGTGCTGCCTCTGCCTGTTTATATTAACTGAGGGTGAAACTCTTCCTGCCAAACAGCCTGCATTTCCAAAAGATAGCCCCTTGTATGAACATCTGGTGTCTGCCTATGTTTTCCTGTTATACTACTGCATTATGACATATCCTGATGGGTCCCATCCTTTTCCACACTGCAAACCAGATGAATATCCTAATTAGGTTCTGTAAAGTGAAAAAGATGTTGTAACTTCAAGCAAATCCATAAATGTGCTTCCTGGAAGGTGGTGTGGCTGTTCAGACATAGCCCTCCCACCCTCAGCCATCCACCTTGTTTCAGGGGGTAATTTGCTCTAGGACTGCTTGCCCTGTACTAGCCAGTTGGAGATGCTTGCCTCTCATGTCCTGCCACATCCTTTGAGACAGGACTAAAAGGGGCACATAACTTCATTGCTTTTATAAGGACAGTCCTTGCTTTCTTGTCCTCAGTAGGCATTTACGGATCAGCAATTCTAAAACACAGGAAGTTCTTGGGAAGGACGAAAGGGGGCTAGCCTTATTGCAGCAGTTATTGAAAAAAAAAAAAGCAATAGAGAATTCATCTGAAAATGAGAAAAATTTTCAGTTTTGTCCTGGTAACAGCGGACTGTTCCACAAAGTACTTTCTCCAGAAGAACATTTGTACGCCAGGTAGGTACTTTTGAAGGAATCAAATGAATCTGTGTCAGTCTGCTCCCAGGAGCTTTTCTGCTACATTTTAATTGAGTCCTTGTGGCAGTATGGTTGAGCTTCCATAAATAAAGGGATTCACCCCCCTTTTTTTAAATTTTCTTTTTTCCTATATTATTAAGTCATTGATTCTACTAGAACTGCACAATAAATCTTTTGCTACTTGAGGTGAAGTCATGAGTTCTGTCAGTAGAAATCCATAGATAAATTTGAATCCGTACATCGCAGTTGTGATTTCTGTTTGAGGAGTCAAATCTTTTTGTCCTTACTCTCAATATAGTACAAGTTATAGCATGTAATGGTTTGAAACCTGCTGCCCCTGGTGGGTGGAGGTCTGAAACCCTAAACCAGGTACAAGCCTGAATGAAAGGGGCATACACCTGTCCTATTCCCACTCCCCTTTTCCTGTCTTCGGGACTTCCTGCCAAGGTCTATAAAAAAGGGGAGAAAGGCACGCCTCGCCCTCTTCTTTCCTCTTCTTCTCTTCTTCCTCTTGCTCCTTTGACCTTGCACCTGGGCACACGCTGCTCTGCTGCTCCCTGTGCTACACGTGGCCGTGGCCATCTTGGAGACCTGGGCCTGATCTACAGACTGATTCCCTGCCTCCATCCATGTCCAAGGATTGTGCATCCAGCTTCAGTCCACCTCAATCCAGCGAGATCCAGCACCGGGGAGCCTCAGCATAGCATTTGGGTTTTGTATATTTGGAAGTTTAATCTTCCTTACCTTGTTGTTCCTACAACCCCCCTTCCCTGTTAAACCCCTACCCTTCTTCCTTTCTGTACCCTGTTAAACCCCTTCCCTTCTTCCTTTCTGATCCCTGTTAAATAATACATTTCATTTTGTTAATCTTCAATTTGGTGCAAGGTTTTCATTACCCCTGCCTTCCTTATTTACCTCTCTATCTGGGAAACTGAGGGATAAGGGAGGTGGAACACAGTTCTGCCTTCTAACCGGGACAGAACATAGCATGAGTAAAATATCCATATATATCTATATGTAAAACATGGGAGGTAATTTTTAAACCCTCTGTTTAATGGATTCAGCATTCAGCCTTACCATAACCACCTCCTATTTTTGTAAGTCTGTAACTCAACAATGCAATTTTGGTTTTTTGTTCAGGGATAGATTTTTTTCAATGAATACCCCACTATGTAGTGACACAATTCCAGGAGATTTTAGGTATGAGTGAGTCACTTGGGACCTGGATTAAATATCACTTGAAAGACATCAGAATTCATATTATTGTATAGTACAAGGAGACAGTTTGTTGCACAAACAGCAAAACTGTAAAGAGAGCTTTGATCTCTGCTTCCTAAGGCTTTCAATTTGGGAAGGTATCACTTACACCACTCTGAGGGCATTTAAGCATCAGAGAGTGCCTATGTCACGTCATGACAGTTTTAGGCTTTGAAGGTAGTGGACATCAAGGTAAGGAAGAATCTTACTTGGGCTGTTTGTTGGCTATTTCAGTTATATCTGATTAAATGGATTTATTTTCTCTTAAGGACTGGTGAGCAGAGCAAGCAAATCCTTGGTGAGACTGCATTAATGATTAAGTTAGTGACATTGCACCAGGAACTAATTTGGCACAGTCCAGTTAAGAAAGTGAAGTAAACAGGAGTTAACTTAGTACTTCTGGAGGAAGGGTAGGGCAAAAGAGGGCAAAAGAACTGACTTCTCAAAGTAAATTCAGGACAATCATCCCTCCAGATCTGGAAATGTTGAGAAAAATAATGCCTAAAAAAAATATCTCAGTAGCATGCTAGTTAGGCTAAGGTGTCTCAATGCAAGACACTTCTAAAATGCCTGGAGTAAGGTCTTGTCACATAATATTTTTTTCTCACTGCATTTATCTCAACAAATTTCTGTCCTATCAACATTTTGGCCCTGGATCCAAGTATGACTACATGTATCTGCATGTTCATAGCTTCTGAGTTTAAATAATTGAAATGCACATCTGGAACAGGAGTCATACACATTGAAAATAATTAAGTTCATATGAAACTAAGCAACACTTCTGTTTAGCAACAAATTGCTCTGAGCAGATCACTGCCATGTCCAAACCCCTGTCTACTGTCATCAGAAAAATTACATTAATAGCCATGACAAGGAAGTTATATTTGAAGATCTGAGAAAAGTGCTACATGAGTTCTCTAGCTAACACAGACAGATGAATTACAGTACCCTACAAAAATATTATTTGACTATGTAGGGCCTGATATTTTTTTCAGGACAGGAAGCATGGGGAGGTAGAAGCGGTATAATCTTCAGGAGCTCTTAACAGCACAGCTAGCAGTGTGCCTCATCATCTATTCAACACCTTTCTGACACAGTTCTTGGTGCACCTGCAGCTGGTTCCCCTTCCAAAAACCTTTCTTTAGACAGAACATTAAAAATATTTATTTTGGCCCTAAGAAACCTACATTTTCCAGACAGTCAGAGACACAGGTGTGTCTCAATAATGGGGATCTCAGAGGGCAGCCAGGTGTGTGCATCCTTCACCACAGAAGTACTGACATGCTTGAATTCTGCAAAGCTTTGTCCACATGAAAAGCTTGCTGATTTCTAAACAAATACCAGCTGGGAGGCTGAGCAAGAAGGTTTCTTAGTTCCACTTTAACCATCCACAAATCCTCAGCAGCAGAAAAACTACAGCCACTCAGTTTCGCATCACAGAAGTTTTCACCAGATGACCTCAAACTGATGGTAGTCTTAGATAATTAAATCTGTAATGCTGAACTCTAGACCCAAATATGCTCATGACCCAAAAATACTTTAACCAATTTTTTTTTTAAACATGTGTATGTGGTGCACAGTCCCCTGTAGGAGGGGTGTAGAAGGACCCTGAGCAATGATGCAGTGTATAACCTGTGTACTGGGCATTTATTCTGTTGGGTGAGCATTACAAACAACTGTTAAGGTGCATTACTGCTGCCTCTTTATGAAAAGCTAATAACTACTAACCTGAAAGTCTTTGGTGTAAGATGATGTCAAAGATACTGGCTGTGCCAAGGCTGAAATGATGCTGCTGCCTCCAGGAACAGTCTCTGTCATGTAAGACCCCCTACTATTTTCCCCAGCATTACAGAGATACGGCACTTATCATGTATTAATGACATATTAAGACATGGCACTTACATTCCAAAAAGCAATAAGTAATCAGTTTTCCTTACCAAGCAAGAAAGTAAATCTGTGCACAATTAAACCAGGTTTATTTTTTTTTCTAGCTTTTAAACAAACAGTTTAAATAATATAGATGACACTGTCTTGGCACTTCTTTCCGTTTTTCTTATGTTTATTGTGTTTGTACCCAGACAGGAGATTTTCAAAGTGGCAGGGGGACAGAGTCATCTCTATTTCTGCTCGTGGTTTCCATCTTGTAGAGAAAGGTGTCATTTCTCACATTTTCTGAAAAATTCAAAATTCGCTCTGTATGCTTTTAAAAAGCTTTCAGCTTTTGAGAATTTTGAGAGAGCATTTTCCTTGATAACTCTTGACATTTTTTCCACGAAGCTATCAGCCTTCACACAACAGGACAAATAGCTTTGGTGTGGGTAACATCGTGCTTCAGAACTGCAGTTCCTCTACCACCTTTCCATGACTATGCCTAAATGACATCTGCTGTAAGTCACTGCTGTAAGCAAGTTTGTCCATTCATTCAGTTATTTGCATACAAAGAACCATCAGTGTGACTGAAAAAGCTAAATTCTTACAGAGAGGACGAAAACAAAAAAAAAACAACAACAACAACAAAAAAAAAAAAACACAAACAAACAAACAAAAAAAACCAAGCAAGCACCTTTTTATCCTCTGTGAAAATCAGACATTATGTTGAATAAAACACACTGAAGGGTGAATGAATACTAGCAGTGGATGTGGAAAGACATAAACCCAGAATTATAATAGCAATGCTGGTGGTTCAGGAAGCTTTGTTATTTCCTGCTTTCGGTCATTTATCAGTAGCCCATAAATCTACCACCCAGTACTGGATTTTTACAAATTTTCATTCGCTAACTCTGTGTTGGTTGGACAAGCTGCTGTTGTCTGGAAAATACCGCGTACCCTCTACAAAGGGAAAGACCCATCTCTCTGCCTCCTCTGATAAGCTGCATTTACTGCTTGCATAAAAAAGCATCCTGGGACTCAGTACTGGCAGAGTGCCCCATTACCCAACACACATATCTGAAAACATGATTCCTGCCCTGAAAATTTAATTCAAGTTCAAGTATACTCAGAGGATCACCGATAACATCCTACTGTTAAGGAGACTGTGTTTTGCAGAGACATGCTTTGTTCCTATCACTAGACCAGCCATAAGTAAATTATCACAGAAAGTGCTTACAGGGCCTTGAGTGATTCAACAGAGGAAGCAGCAGCAGCAAGTCAGAATAATATAAGAAGCATGCACATAACTATCTTTGAACCTAACTAGCACTTAGGTTTACAGACCCTTTGCTTTTAGCGAGTAGGTTTGGATAGCAGGTATGACTCTCACTTCAAAACAGCCCTAATTCCACCACTCTTGAACAGCTGAACATAAAAAAGGAATGTTCTCTACAGTTTCAAGGAGTTCCCAGTCCATAAAGGAAACCAGCACCAAGGCAGACGTCAGAAAGATTGAAAAGATTGTAAAGGCACCAGTAAGTTGATGCAAAAATCAATTTATATTAATATAGGTTTAAAACATAATTGTACCGCCACAATAGTGTTGGCTGGATGGCTTAAATGCACGTTTCTACAGCATGACATGTTCTCATTTTTTACAAAATACGCTATTTGATTTAACTTCATTGGATGTAAAACAATTATTTGGGTGACACTGACAATACGCTTTGAAAGCTATTTTAAAGTTTGTTATTCTTTAATTTTCTCTCTTGGTTAAGGCCATTTATTTTACCTATGCATATATGAATGTTCTCCTTCATTAGTTAAGTGCAGCAGCTAACCACAAAATTCTGAGTCCCACAAGGAGCACACACAGTCCCTGTCACTGCACTGCAGACAGCACACTAGAGGGGGCAAGCTCCCCAGGGCTGGTCACTGGCACACATCTGAGCACAGGCATCACTCCCTTCTGCTCTGCTGCACTTGAGGTAAAGAAATAGTTGAAGAAAGCTTGTGCAACAGCGTAATATTTTAAGAATATCCCTACTGCAAAGTTAAAAGGAGATTAAGAGGAGGAGAACCCAGAACTGGCAGTGTAGAAGATAGGGCCAGGTCCCACAGCACCCCGGCTTTTCCTCTGAGAAGCCCATGCATTCTGATGGACCATGGTGGTTTCTTGGACACTCTCACTCCCCAGCTCCCTTCCTCCAGCCCAGGACCCTGCCAGTCTGAAGTGGATGTTCGCCTGATGATGTCTATCCCACCCTGGCCACAGGCCCTGACAAAGGATGTCCTGATGCACATCACTCTGTGAAGAGTTGTGGCTCTGTGGTGCTGAAAGTGCAAACTAGCCACCTGTCTAGAACACCTCTCTCCCCTTGAGAGCTTCCCCAGGCTCTGCTGAACACTGGGGGTTGTCCAGCTAACATCTCCAGTGAGGAAGGTGAGACATGTCCTGTCCCATTCCTTGGCCACCTGCACCTGAGTAGGAAGGAAGGTTGGTCAGCACCCACCAAGGGTGTTTCTTAAGCCACGTAAAACACATTTGCATTCTTGTGACATCTAGTGTAATTTAGAGATCTAGAATGTGATTTAGTGCTGAATTCATAAGCCCTAGGAAAAAGCAGCAGCCCAAAAACTCCACTGAGTGTGTCTCACTATTTATGACATACTCCTCACAGACAAATGACCTTCACTATATTGTGATGTTCAAAAGAAAAAGAATGAGAATAAAACTTCTTACTTTATTTTATTAAAAAATCAGTGTAATCTAATCTGGCATGAAAAATTACTTACTTTCAATCATGTAATGAACACTGCTACAGGGCAGACTTACCCGGATGATTCGTCTGTATATTCCTGTATCTTAACTTGCCTCAGTTTCATTTAAAGCTTAACCTTCAGGCTGAGTGATCTGATTAATCCTTAGTTTGAGCCTAATCACAACATTCTCATAATGTTTGTTAGCCTCATGAGCACATTTGGAGTACCTCAGCTCAGGTTTAGCAGGTTTTTTCCTTCCCTGGAAAATACATGTGAGCTCAGTCATTCCAGAACATGAAACATCTCTCTTTCTGCAGATTTTTAGCCTGTGTTAGGTTAGCAATTGAGCTTTCTCTCAGCAACAAAACCATAATAAATGTTCAGTTTCCATTGGACAAAAGGAAAATCAGAGCAAAGTCTGCTTAGCTTCCTTTGCCTGTGAACTAATGAACACAGACCATAAATGACTGTCTGAAAGATCTAGTTATCTGTCTCTGCAAAAGGAACATACACGGCAGGAGAAAATGAGATTGCAAGAAAGAGAGAAGCTGGAGGATTAATAATTACAGGAAAGGAAACTCATTTAGGAGCCTAACATGATCATTATGTAACCTAGGCTTTGTTCGAGACTGCTCAGATGATAAAGCAGTATAAACTCGGAATCAGCTAATGACTTGCTTGAAATGTTTTAGAAGCTAAAGGGTTTTTTTTGTTTTTTAGCCTTAAACAAACCTAGATCAAGGTGACTGTTACTATTAACTAATTATTATTAATTGTGTTCTGTACATGAGGAGTACTTCCCTTTCCCCAGAAAGGAAAAAGGCTCTTGGCTTGGGGAGAAGTTTTGCCTTTAGAGGGTATATCTGAATTTTTATAAGTCTCCCTATTCTTGCCATGCATCCCCTTCAGGGTAACAGCACTGGCAGGGCAGCAGCAGCCTGGTTCACTCCTCCAGTGGCATGGGTGTGTCTCAGAGAGTTCTGCACTTGGGGGAGACTTCTCCAGTTAAGGCAAGTAAAGACAAGTAGGAAGGAATAGCAGCCTCATAACCACTCTTCTAAAAACCAAGCCACCTTTTAACAGTCAACTGGCAACATGCAGAGGCTTCATCCAGAATGACCAGCTCAGATCTTAGCCACAGTCCACATTATCCCCCACCTGCCTCAGGAACCTCATTTGCTTCTCTGTCCCAGTGGGTGGGTGGGTGTCAGGCTCTCTATATTCTGATAGGTGGCAGCAAAGTCAAAAAACCTATCGATTCACAGCTGGTCTTGTCATCAGGGAATAGATACTCATGGTTTTCATGAGTATCTGTTAACCCTTCCTGGTAAAGGAAAGTAGCCTCATCCAGTTTTTCATGGCCCGTTTCATGCCATGCCAGACACAGAGCTGTTGTTCCCCATATCTCCACATATGCTTCCCTTCTTCATGGTAGAAACTCACTGAACCCAAATACAAAAGAACAGAAGAACATAGGGAAATGGAGGCATGGACAAAAACTGTAGACTTATTTATGATTAGCATAGGGACTGTACATCAACCTATTAATGAGAGCAATGTTGAACTACTTTAAGAGTTGACAGCTCCGGCTTATTTCCATGGCATTGCAATTCCTTTTGCGAAAAAGATCAAAAAAAGATGTTACAAACCAACTTGGGACAACATCTGATCTCTTTCATAGGTGGAAATCTGAGATTCAGCAATATATATGATTTCTAGTCAGGTTTTATGAGCACTCACACTTTTTCAAAAGCTCTCATCAAGACTTCTATTGCTTCACTGTGATAGAGAGATCTCCTGTAGCATATTAAAATAGAGTATAAGAAGCAGAGCTATATCAGTTGGTTATATTCATCTGGATGCTCAGAAAAGACACTTACAACAATACCTGCCGATGTCATCCAGAAATTCAGCACACTATAAAATTATGAATTTCAATCGTATTTCATTTTAATGGCACCCCCAGGTCCAAATAGGATTCTGATGTTTGCCTGAGGAATGAGGTGCTTTAGATTATATGAATAAAGGAATGATTTTTTTAAATCACCCTGTAGTTGCTTGGAGGAACAAATCATACTGGTACGTGAAAAAAAAAATTAATTTTTACTATACAATTTTAGTGAAAATGAACATAATTTATACCTTAATTACTATAAAAGATTAGGCACTCATAGACAGAAGACAGCCAGTGACCCTGTTGAATTATAATGACATTTAGTAGCAGAAACCAGCTATGTGTAAAGACTGATGTGAATGATGCATTTATTTTTGGGATGGTTACTGCAGCTCCCAACTGGTGAGTAGGAAGCAAAGGGTAAGATGCCTTCTTAATCTCATAAACTTCAGAGTCATTAAAGTAATAACTGTATTTTTGTCTTCAAAGCACTTTGTAAACATTAACTAATGAATCTTTACTACACATCCATGAGGAAGACATTTTATAGATGAGGATACGCACAAAGAGATGCAATGATTTATCCAAGGTCACAGGCACAGCCAACATTACCCGAGATTAGTACACAGTGTTCATTAGACCTCATTCACATTGGGAACAGTGTCTCAAATACTTCATTAAAAAATACATCTCACACCCTTCTCATCCAAAGCAGAACAGTACTGCAGCTGTGACCAATGTCCTGTCCATAGACAAAATGACCTTGTCCAGGGTCATCTCCTCTATCTCTTGTCAAATATACCTCTCTGTCTTCTTGGTTTATTAACATAGTATCTAATATAAAGAGAAATTATACTGCAGTGCAATTAACTACACACTCATCCATAACTTGGCTTCTATTAATTGAGTACTTTATATACAAAATAAGAGGATTGCTTGAGAAAAATTGCTTTCACAGAGCTGGCTAGTTTCTCAGGTGCCACAGCTAACCATCCTAATGCAGTTCTAGCTGAAGGAGCTGGTAAAAACATTAATATTATATGCCTGTTCTTCAAATTCATATTTGGAAACTGTGCCATGTTTACAGGGTGATACATCTGCTGGGCCAAATTCACAGGAGGGGCTGATACTGAGGACAAATGCAGCTGCATCAGACAAAAAGATGAATGCTCTTGGCTTGCCACAGACCGCTCAGTGCCGCCCTCTGCTGCTCCTCAGGAAAGAATCTCCTTAATCACTTCTGCTAGTCTAAGAGCTCCATTCCTAGGTATTGGTTAACTCAGCTCATGTGGTCTGAATCAAGGGTAGTTGTGAGCAAACAGGGCTTTTTGGTAGCCCAGCAGGAAGAAAAGGAGAAGCTAATTCCCTCTTCCACTGTCACATATGTTCGCAGTCCATGTTTTCTTATACGCTGGGACAACACATCAATGCCACTTACACCTTCAGCCACCAGGTACAAGGGATGCTTCAGTCCCGCTCCTACTTCCACTCCATCATAGGTGGCATCAGTTCCATTACGCCTATAATCCTGTAATGCCTCTACTAAAGGGCCAGGTGATGAGGAAAAAGCAAGAAACATAACACAGGGTGGTGTGTCAGAGCACCTCAGTCACTCCCAGTGCCAAATATTTCATCTTAAAGGAGTGTACTGCCAACTGGCAAGTTTTATTACAGCTTCAACTCCTCAATGATCAGAGCTTGGGAAGCAGATGAAGGCCATCGAGGATGACATACTGGAATTTAACCTGCACCTGTTCTATGATCTGCATACTTACAGCACTGCTCAGCTTTTAATTTCTTTTGTTCAGGATCTCCTTAACAACATTATGGAGATCTAGCACTGATACATGCATCTCACTGCATCCTCACATTGTTCATTCATTCACCCTTGAAGGAAAAAGAGAATGCCCATGCTATTTTACTTCATCATTTCACTCTTTGAATTTTTTCCTTTCCTTTCTATGGTGAAAATTAGTTTTGTTTAATTGTTTGATTTTTTTTTTCTTGCTTTCCCTGTATGCTAAACTGTAACCTCTTTTCTTCCAACTGTAGTTAAGGTACACAGAGACTTAAAGGGAAAAAATGAGTTTCAAAACTGGTGAAATAGTACAGGGATAACTCTGAAACATAAGGGACATTATATGCCAAGCTGGAACACCTGCAAACCATAATGTAGTTATAGCAATTCTTCCTTATTTTCCCATCCAAAACTATGTTCCAATCTCTTCACGTTTTGGTGTTTGTTGAACTACAGCAGAAAAAGAACTGAGGATTTATGAAAAGAAGAAAAAAAGGAAAAAAAAAAAAGGAATTTTTGTTTCATGCAAGAAGAATTTTATCTCACATCACAGTAAAGCAATATTAGCCCATTTTTTACCAGAGCAGACATCCTTTCTTTCCTTTAACTTCGGCATGTTATGCCTCAGGTGTATGATAATAAAGAGCCAAAGTTGGACGAGTTTATTTATCCAAATAATCCTATTAAGAACAGTGGGGAGTCCAAAGGCTGGTAAGAAAAACAACCCACTTGTTGAAAAGTTTAGACCAAGTAAGAGAAAATTAGTCCCATCTGTTTTTTCTATATTCTCAAGGCAGAATGCATAGCTATGCAGGAAAATACATTTCTGGTGTATTTTAAAAGCATCACAGTGAGTGGCCATTTTCAGACAGTAGAAAAAAAAAAAAAAAAAGATTTCTGGAAATAAATACTATACCAGATGCCTAGTTTTTAACGGTAGGGCATGGAGATTCAGTTTGACAGAGCCATTACTGAGCTGTAGGTGTGTTACACTTGAAATAACAGCATTCTCTTTTTCTGTGCAGTATTTAAGCACCTCTGTTATTATAGACATCAGCATGGTGGCAGATTGCATCTCCTAAATGGATTTAATCATACTTAATAGTGTTTCATCTCAGATGCTACAAGCTACGAATGAAGGGAATGCCTGGGAATGAAAAGAACTGCCAGGCTTGAAGAAGAGAGAGAGACAGGGAGCCAAGTGTTGTGGTTTGAGGCTTGGAATGGGGGCGTGACCTTCCAGCAACTGGGAGGACCCCAGGTGGGGGTGAACCATTGTATTCCCTCCCCTTCCCACACACACTCTGATAAGAGGCAGGGAGTGGTTTCTAATTTCACTCCTGCCTTGGAGCTCGGAGATGGAGGTTGTCCTTTCACTCCGTGGGACCCTGCAACCATTTCTGAGGGTTTTGTATATTTTATTTTTTGTACTTTTCCCCAAATCTTTGTATATATTATTTTCCTTACCTCCATTTGTCATTTTCTGTTCCTTGTTAAACAATATACTTCATTTTTTTTCCAAAGTGTCTCTCTCTCTCTCAGGATGGGGAGAGGAGAGTACATAATTCTGGTCCCTGTGGGTCCTGCCCTGAACCCCTTTTTACATGGAACCAGGACACCAAGGAACACTTGTAAATTGGGAATTACTTCAGAAGAGAATCAGTCACTGATTGGTCTAATTGATTTATTTATTTTTTTCCAGTTTCTGACCAAATCCATGGAATTAGAATATTACTTCCTATGTATGCGTTTCTACAAAGAAAAAAAAAATAGATTGGGAAGATGCCAGAAGATGAAGAAAACAATTGCCAAGCCACCCGTCTGAACAACTGAAGCATTACGGATCCTATTACAGTTTATAGCATTTTGGATTAGAAATGCTATAGAATACCCCCCTGCCATCCTATTACAGACAAATCTTCCAGGCTCTTCTAAACTAGTGACTGACAGATTAGGCCTGTAGAACTGTTTTCCAAGGAGACATTCGTTAAATCCTGGTCTTAACAGGTGGGATTCAAACCCCTATCACTTTGAATAGGCCTTTCAGCACTGTAAACATTTTGGATCAACATCATCATCTATGGATAAGGAAGATGGAAGAACCTATCTCTTTTTAAGTGTTGGCTTACTGCAGCTTAAAGCCCTGTTAAGTTTCCAAACCATTTTCCAGAGCCAGCATGAGCAACCAGCATCCAAACAGTAACTTTGTGTTACATCTTTCTGGATTCTTTCTCTTTTAAAGTTGATAAGTTAATTAGGTGAAAAGTTGATTAGTTGAGCCTCTAAGCTGTTGTACCTTTCTGATGGCTACAAACTACACCTGTGTACCTTCACCCATAAAATGTGTCCCACTAATGTTGCTGGGAGGTAACAGTAAGGGAGAGGAGCTGCAAGGCACTTGCTCCCCACCATCCCACAGATACCCCAGCTGTGCCAATGGAGGCTGGAGCAGCTGGGGATGCACAGAGGTCCTGGGCCTCACGGTTTGTGTCACAAGATCTGAGGTAGTGCTGCATGACGTGTCGGCATCACACAGAGTGGGGGTGCCAAGCTGATGCCTTCCAGGTCCTGTCGGGTTCCCTGGAAATGGCCTGCACCTGGTGAGGCTGGGTACACTTTCCAGTCTGACCAGACAGATCTGATCTCCAAGCGGGCTGCTGGCCGCTGCTGACTCAATGCCAGTACAGCTATGGCCCCTCCAATTAATTTTCTTTGTCATCTTATATACAATAAGCAAAAAATGAAACAAATTGAAAAGCCCAGCCCTGAAATATTCATGAGTGCCTGGACATGAGCACACTACTCACTTGATATAAAACCTTAGAGTGGCTTGCAATAAATTCCCACAAACCAGCACAGAGCAAAAACTCCTCACCATGCTCACCTCCACAGATGTTTCCTTCCTCCACACAAACATGAGTGTCCTTGGAAAGTAAACTATGCTTTGTTCTTCTTTGGGGAAACAAGATAGCTATCTATTTATGAAAAACAAAAAAAAAAAATGCACTTCAAAGTCGTACAGAAACACTTGGGTACACAGCTGCTGCTGTTGCTGTAATCCTAACAAGCAAAGTCTCCTATGCTAGCCTGGACTGGATCAGCCTGCAACAGTTAACTGTCTCTGCACAACTTATTTCTGTCTAGGTTAACTCAGAATTTCATTTTTTTTGTATATGATTTACATCCTCCAGATGATTTCCAGTGAGGTGGAGCTCACTTTGTCTGTGGCCAGGCTTACACAGCCATCCGAGACATCCCTTATTAACTGGTTGCCTTGAGCCCCTGGCAGGGGTGGTCTGGAACCCTCAGGAGCATATGGAAAATTTCAAGAGTGTTACACTGAAAAATGGGGTAAATACAATCTACTGAAAAGTAAAAAATGAGTTAATTCAATTAAGTGCCTGGGATTTTCCACTTTTTCAAAATTTGCTTTTTTGTTTACATGAATGGATGACATGTCTCATAGATGCACAATGAAAGGAAGAAGGATTTCCTACGCCTAGAGATACTTCTATACAGACATGCAGTGTATACTTTGAAACAAGGAAAGAAGGAAACTAACACTCAGCATGTGCTCGCAACTTCAAATAAGTGGGTAGCTGTACGAAACAAAAGCTAAATGTGTATTTTGACATCTGAACAGGAAAGTCAGCATCTTTTAGGGGTGTCAACATCTTTATTTCACAGGAACAACTCTTGAGTCTTGGGATGTGTTTTCCAAGCTTGCAGCAGGAAAGAGGATTTCCAGGATGCACAAAACCTTCTTTAACATCTCAGCCCTGGCCTAGGGAAGGTAGACAACAGAGAAAGGTGGGAATTTTCTGACAGTACCTGAGGCAAGCCAAAAAACAATCAACTGCCACCTTGAATCAGCTCTACTGACCTAAAGTGCCTAAAGACAAGAGGTAGGAATCCATGCCACAGTTTTAAAAAATTTTCCTCATGTCACAGCTAAAGCTTGTTGTCTCTGCAATGCCTCTTTCTGTTTCCATCCATACACTGGCAATAGATACTTTTCCTTAAAGTGTATCAGAACTAGTGTGTCCAGAAAAAAACTGGTGAGCATGGTAACTGGAGAGGGGACATGGTTGCATGCCTTGGAATAGGAGAAGGCAGAGGAGAAGGCAGTACTGTCTTTCAGAAGTGTTTGAAGATGTCTCACCTGGTGCTGAGATATAACATGATCGAATCAGACCTTCTCAAACAAGCAGCTGAGATCCAAGAGGAGTCCATGAGAACTCCTGGTAAAGAAACACTTAGCAGGAGACAATCCAACAGGGCGAAGGGAAGGCCAAGTGCTGTCCTCAGCACAGGTAACGTGCAACAGCACCTGCGTGCAAGCTGATGCTCCGAGGGATGTTACTCTAGACATCTCATACCCCTTCTGGAAGAGCTCAGCGTATAGGAGGCACAGGCTCAGGGAACGGCCCATCAGCTCATGCTTCCCCGCCTCTCCAGTGGGATTGGATCATCCGGCGGAACTGGAGGAAGGCGCAAGAGAGAGGTGGGGAGACAAGAAGACCAATTAAGCATTATCAGACCTCTATAGCAGGTCTTCTTCCGCCTAAATTTATGTTTCAGGGTTTCAAACAGCTAGCAACAGAGTCAGAGTTGTTGTACCTGGCTGTACAAAGAAGCTTGTGGAAATCTTGGAAGTCTGTCCCATCAATAAGTGCAGATCAATGCAACAAACCATATTGCTGTCACAGTGGTTCTGATGCCTCCAGGAAGGAAAGAAAAGGAAGAAAATGGAGGGAGGACAGCTGCAGCATGTTGACAGTATTTAGCTGTTGTGCTGGCTCACTTTGGAACTATTTTTCAAGCTGATAACTTACCCTTAGCTTATCTCTTGTCCCTCTGTCCAAAGCAGAGTCACTGAGGTTAATGACTCTTTTGTTTCCTCTGTAGTATCCTCTAGAGTCTAGACTGTCTGGTTGGTGTATATCAGCAATGTGTCAGCCCGGGCTGACTCATCACACCAAATCATTCAGCCAATAGAATTAACCACAACTTCTAAGCTTTACAGGAGACAAAATATCTAGATCCTGACTTTCAAGCTGATACACAAAAAGAAATATCTTGAATGCTTACATTAGTCACCCAAGGCTTCCTGAACATCTAGAGAGAGAGAAGCACTTTGAAAGAGTAATTCAGATTATAGGAGGACTAAATTGCATTCCAGAGTTCCTTGTCTACAGGAATAAGAGATCTTAAGACAATGAGACTCTTAATTTAGGTGCCTCATTAAGTGCCTATGACTCTGGGCAAAAGTATCATGCTACTGCAACAACAGAACCCTGGGAGGATTGCTGCTGTGTTTTCACTCAGAGGAAAGCTAACTCATCATTTTCCCACGAGCCTTTGATCTCACCCCAGTGGCTCTGCTCATCACTAATCCCCAAAATTATAAAACACTCCCTTTTCAATGTAGAGAGTGAAGGCATAGATGAGTATGCCAGAAGAGTTTGGGGAAACCAGAGCAAGATGGAGAGTATAATTTCAAAACCCTGCCCACAGCAAGGATGTGCTTCTTTCTCCTCTTACATGATTCAGAGGAGAAAATCAGACTTTCTGCCCTTGCTATAAGGGTTGAGTGTTTAGCCAGATATTCTGTCCTCTTGCCTGAGGACAGCTGCAATACACAAAGTGCATTTTAAGAAATCATTGCTTTTATTAGGTGCAATTATATAGGCTAGTAATGAAAACAAAAAAGGACTATTACCCAGTATCCTAGCTATCAAGATTCATAACAATCAGCATCACTTTACTGATGTATAAAGCAAGTAGTTTTATACTACCAGAAATATCCAGGGTAGGAGGTAACTGACCAAACTCCCAACTTTCACACACCACAATCATATCCTTCCATCCATCATGATTTCACAGTAAGTGTTATTGCCTGGGCAGGGTGATGACTCTATGAAAAATTAAAATACCTTTGCAAGTTCACACTGATGTATACATAGATCAGTGGAGTCTTTCATACATATTTTCTGGGAAAAATCCATTAAGTTACTCAGAGCCTAAGCTTCTGTTGAGATTGAAGCTATAAAGCTACAGGAACATGGAAATGTAGGTTGGAATATACTTTGAGAGTTCATCTTCTCCAATCTCCTACTCAAAGTAGGACTGTTGTCAGCTCAAGGTTCTTCCTAGCAGAGAGCTACATTAGGTCTTCCTAATATAGCTCAATATGGGTTGCCCTATGTGGAGTGGAATGTCCTGTCAGCACCCACTCACCATAAACACCCAGGGATTTTTAAGCAGGGCTCCTACTAGTCAGACAGTTCTCAGCCTGTGCTGATGCATGCGGTTATTCTGGTATAGGTGGAAAACCTTGTGTTTCTCCTTGTTAAACCATGCAGGCTGTTTAGGTTGACCTTGTCCTCATGTTTAGCAAAGATCTTTTGGGTTGAAGTTTGCTGATGGTTCATTCTGTGTTATCAGTCAGGTTGCTGATGAAGATACTAAACAACTCGTGAAGTACTCCTCTCATAAATGACCATCAACCAACCCTTTGAGCCCAGAGGTTCAGCTGCTCTTCAGTACACCTAGCTGTTTGTTTCTCCAGCCATATTTCTTCAGCTTTCAAACAAGAATGCATGAAAACCATTAATAAAGTCAGTGTGTTGCACATACCTCCTCCACACAGACAGTCACATGGCTGAAGAAAGCAACCCATGTTGACTATTTTTGATTACCTTCTTACTCATTAGATGCCTGTGAATGGATTCCAAGAAGACACATCTCATGATCTTCTCAGGAACCAAAGTGAAGATGGCTGGCCTTCACACAGTGAAGTTTCCTAGGTCATCCCTTTTGTGCTTCATAAGGACTTACTGCTAGTCTTTTTCCTGTTGTCACAGACCTCTCCCAGTTGCCATGACTTGTCAGAGAGAACAGGCAACATACTATGAAATCACATAAGCCAATTCTTTCAGCACTTGGGAAAATCTCATCCAGTGCCACAGATCTGAATGCATTCAGGATCTCCAGGCAGTACCTACTCTGTTGTTCCCCAAGTGTTGACTGTCCCTCCAGTCTCCAAATTATGCTGATACACACAGTGGTCTGGAAGAAGATTTTGCTTGAGAAAGCCAAAGCAAGAAAGTTATTTGAGTTTCTCAGCCTTTTCCAATACCGTCCAACATTGCCTTGTCTCCTTCAAGCCTGCATGCACTTTTGCAATTAGCATACCTGTAGGATACTTTATATCCTTAGGAACTCTCACTAATATCAGGCTGGGGGCTTTGACCTTCCTCATTTTGTAGGTAGATACACAAGCATCTTTTTCACACAACTCCTTTGCTGTCTGTCCTTCTGTTAGCACCTGGTATGCTCCTTCTTTGTGCTGTAGTTCATCAAGAAATTCTGCACTTCACCATGCTGGCCTTTTGTTGCAACACCCAGTCTTTCTGCACAACATGATGGTTTGTTCTTGAGCTCACTGTATTTTTTCTTTGAAAATCACCGTTCTTCACATTTGTGACAATTTCCAAGGGACTCCACCTAGCAAATTCCTCACTGAGATGAAATGCACCCCCCTAAACTCCTTTCTCTACTCACATTCCCATCTCTCCTCTGGATTATGAACGCAACCCCAGTAATCATGTGGTCACTGCAGCTGAAACTGCAGCCTCATATAACCCCAATTCTTTTCTTCCTGTGAACTACACATTAAAAGATAATTGCACCCGTGCAGTTTCACAATTTACATTACAAAAGTGTCACTAGCAGTCTAGGATCTGCCTGAATTTCCTGAACAATACCAAGCAGCCCTTCTGACAGATGCCTGAATCGTTGAAATCCACCCTTCGAGCTCACCTAGATGCATTTCAGAAGTTCAGGAACTAGAAAGTTTATTCAGCTTTCATCCTGGATGTTAAGACATGGACCACTTCTAAAACATACCATTTTTTAATAACATAATCTGTTTGTTACCTAAAGAAACACTCTCTACCTCCATGGGTAGAATGACTTCAACTCTGTATCTGGTTGCATCTGTCTTCTGATACTGTCTGAATAAACTCCTTTTGTCCTGCAGGTTGGGAGAATCAGAATCCCATTACACTTGGAAGCTGGGTGTCCTGCAGCCTTAACAGCTTTTCAGATCCTCTTCCTGCCTGCTAAATCACACTCAGTGCCTTCAACAGAGCTGTATTTGTTGGCCTCCTTCCTTATCTTGTATACACACAGAGTTTCTGTAACCCTTTTCAAATGGACTTTTGAGGTTTTCTTCAGTGCTTTGGATATCAAGTTATCCATTAACACTTTTTGCTGTCTGAGGTCTAAGTACCCAATGGTTATACTTAGTGCCTGCTCTCCAGCCTCTCTCCATAACCAGGATGTTTATTTTCTGTAAGACTCTTACCAATTTAATCTCCTCACTGGAATTTGCATTTGCCTGGTGAACATAAATTCCCTCCCACTGGCACCCGCTAGCCCCTAACAAGGTAAGCCATACTCATGGGCTGTCTAGTTCCCAAGGAAAGCTGAAATCTCATCTGCCTAAGACCCTTTTAGCTTTCACACTTCACTGGCTCGGGGAACGTATCGATCTGGGTGCATTTTACAGGGCCTAGAGGGTGCCCAGTTTGAAGAAACTGTCAGTCCCAGTTAGCTTAGCTTGCCTGAGCCAGCTGGTTGTGATTTGTGCCTAGGAGCTGTTTGGCAAGATTTACCACTTTTAGCAGGATTTTTATAAGGACTTACCAATAATGAGGATTAGCCCTGATCTGAGCACTCAGAGACCAGACACCGATACAGGCACATCCATCCAATCCCCAGGGCACAAGAGGAACCAGATCCTTCTGCTCTCAAACCCTGTCCCTGTCTGAAGGTGCAAACCGTTCCACCAGTGGGAGCTGCTGATTTCTGGGACTGTGCTCAGAATAGCAACAGTAGGCACCCCCCTGGCAGGTGTGTTATGCCCAGTCCAGAGAGGATAACTCTGCCTCCAAGGCCTCAGCTCTTCATCTTGCACAGGAACAGCAGATGCTTCTAGTTCTGTTCTCCAAGTAGCTGCCAAGAGCTGGAAAGGGAGCCTCTGTTGCTGCTATACTTTGTATACGCCGTGCTGGTAAAAGCACTTCTGTTAGCACGACTGCATCTATGCTACGAATGCAGCTGGCACAAATCTTCTGTACTAAACCACATGCCTCTACCCCAGCCAACATTACTGCTGCAGCCAGAACCACTAATGCCAGCTCAGCTGGAGCTCTCAGCCGGCTGGGAGCGTGCGCAACCCGCAGTGCCTGCCTGCTCTCTGGTGAAAGGTCTCTCCTGCAGCACGACGTTCCAGCAATGGCTCATTGGTAACACTTATCCAGGCGTGGAAACTCCTCTGAGTTTTTTCACCTTTCAACCTAAAGAAATTAAGTAATGGTAGATTTACACTCATTACATCGCTACCTTTCCCGTGACTCCTGCCTCACCAGGAACTTCTCCTGGACCTCAGAGAGAATGGAAAGTTGGAAGGATGGCTGTTTTTAAAGCAAAAACACTCCAAAATACTCATCTTCAGCCAAACAATAGAGGTTTGGCACTATTCATCACAGCCTAGTCAGCTTCCAGCTGCATCTGAGCATGCTTACGAGAAAGACTCACGCTGAGAGACAGCTACTGTCACATACAACTAAGGAAAATGAAATACAAGGAAAAGCTCTGCTTCTCACCTCCCACTGACTATCCCATGATAAATTCTTCCAGAAAAATAACTAAAGTTCTTTGTGTCTTGGATTCTATATTTGGCCGCTATTCTTTTCACTTCTGCAATATTTTGTGCTTAATTCTGTAAGTGCCACAGGGAAGAAAAGTGTTATAAATTGTTGTGTGTTATGTTGCAGGAAACCTTTCTTTCCAAGACAATAAAAATTACAGTCATTTGAGCTTAATCAGGCTATCTCCTAGGGCTTGCCTTAACAGAAAACTTTCCTGAGGTTAAGCAAACGTTTGAACAAGATGAAATACGTGGTGCAGTGATGATCATGGACAGTCATTGTGAAAAAGCCCAGTTATCTCAAGTTCAAGGACACCTCTCTGAGGAGTGTCTAACTCAGAGGATGAGGAGAAAGAGATAGATCAGTCAAAATATGGTAACCCCTGGGAATGTCAGGCAGAGGTAGGAAAGGTTGAGGATTACGTGTGTTAGAAGATCTCTAGCTATTTCACTCATGATGATCAGACCAGGCCTCAATGTATGTCTTCTCCCAGTGGAGGGGGTAATTTTGGTGGCAAGGCTTTACACCCAGAGCAGGAGAGCAGTGAGAGCTGCTCCAGGGATTCAGCCTGAGCTGGGATTTATGACTGTTTCACGTCGTTGCTGAAGGGCCGCCACCAAGCTCGCCGGTGCCAGCAGACAAACTGTTGTACAAGCCCATAGGAAGACGGTGTGTTGCAGATGAAGCACAGGTGCTGAATGGCAACAATGGCCAGGGAAAATGGAAGGGACCCCATCCATTTAATGCTCAGGGTATAAGACAACTACCTACTTAAGGCAATTTTGCTTTACATCCCCAGGAGTTTCCCAGCTTTTTCTTTTTTTGCTAGCCACTTAATCCCTGCCAAGTGACAGCGTGCTTAAAAATGTTCACCTGATTCTGGCTGGCATTTAGCTTTTTTTCCACAAAACCTGCCACGGTACGTGGATCAGAGCTGCCAATAGTGTCTTTTGAACAGGCAAACAGACCTAAAGCTGCAAAGAGAGCTGCTGCGGCAGTGACCAGCTTTCAGCTGGCTGCCTCCCAGAGAGGGATTTACAGTCCTTGACTACGCCAACATTGAAGGGTAAGAGGCAGAAACCTGAGCTAGCCAAAAGGAAATGCTTAAAGGAAGAGTGTAATATAACCTCATCCCTCTACTTCTCCTGGGATGGATGTCTTCCCACAGGCTCCTGGAGCTGGACTGCCAGCCAAAGCCCACCCCCCCAGCTCTCTGTCTGGGCAGGGGTGCTCACTCTTCTCTCAGACACATTGCTCACTGTGCACCAGGGACATTGCCTCCTCTTTCCAAACCATGACCAAGTGAAGTGCTGGGGTTTAAACCCCCAGCCCTGAATGAGGGTTGGCATATGGATGATGTCCCCAACCAGGCAAGAAAGATTCTCCTGACTGGTTTTCAACCATGGCCTGGCCAGCCTTGGGTGGGAACTGATTAGGAGACCACCACCAGGTGCCCCCACCTTCCACATTAACTTGGAGATGGGGAACAAGAAGGTGCCTATATAAAAGCTGACTCCTTGCAGGGGAGCTGGTAGGTTTGTTTATGCAGTGGATGTGCTGTGTGAGGATTCTGGCTTTCAAGAGGGGTTCACCAACTCTTCATAGCAAGTAGAGTTTCCAGGATGGTGAAGTAAGATCATGAATTTCTCTTTTGGAAAATTCTATGTAACTGGACTCATCATCTGGCTAATTCCATCTCCTATGGCATGGTTCCTTGGCCAGCTTGTTCCCTTCTTCATATCCTTTGTGGTGGGTGAGTGCATTGACTTGTTCCTCCCTCTGGTTGTCTGGCACTTTGGCTCTCTGGTGTGTGATGTGGTATTGGAGGGAGGAGTTTGGCTGTTCATCTGCCTATTAATGACAATGTCAGTTTATGTTGGGCAAGTGGTCAACCCAGACAAGTAGCTCATGTATTCAGCTCTGACCTCCCTTCCATTTCTTCTGCACCTACTGCTCACATCTAGTACCTTGTTCTTCCCTCCCTGGCAGCACCAGCATCCGTGAGCTGCCAGTGCCCCAAGGCCTCCCTAATGCAGAGGTGCCTGTGGCTTTCTCAACTGCTGCGAGAACCCTGAGCCACCCTGTCCTCCTTACCATTGTCTCACCAGGTTTCATGATTTCTTTCATCGTATTGGGCATGAGGCAAAGCCTCAGCCACCTGAGCATCCCCAGTGCCTGCCTCCACCACGGTGAAGGAAAGGGACAGGAGGAGACACAAGGGTGGGGGATACATGAAGGGAAACATATGGGAGGACATTGCTGGGGATGTGGCTGGAGACACACTCTTGGAAGGAGCTGCTTTGTGCCAGAGGAGGTATTTCAGAGGGATTATGGCTAGTCATGACCCACAGCAGGGCAGGGATGCTCCTGCAGCTGGTGGATGGAGGAACACAAGAAGGGAGGAGCAGTTGAAAGAAATGCTTATGCACAGCACCAGCACCCATTGCACCCCTGGAGGAGATGGGAGGGACTGAATGTGAAGGCTGGTGGAAACAAGGGAAGCTGAGGTTTGGGAAGTGTCTGGTTTAAGCTGAGCCTGGAGGAAAGGGAGGAAACGTGTCTCCCTAAGTGTTTTTTTTTTAATTGTGGTCTTTCCCTCAATATATAAAACAGTAATTAAAATTTTATGTTAATTTACAAAAAAATTAAGTAAAATTCCCCAAGTCAAGACTGTTTTGCCCTTGATACTAATTGAAAATTGCTACTAAACAGTAGTTTACAACTAGTCCAATTGGTCTATCTGGAATTCCCAAGTCCTTTGAGAGACCATGATCTGCAAACAGCACTGCCCTTGTACTAGAGACAGACTTGAAAACCAGCTACAAGCCCCTTAAATGCCTCAGTTGCTCCAAAAATCCCTTTACCCCTTTTGCCTAATTCTGTTTTCTGCAGATTTTTCAGTTTCTAAGTCCATAAATACTTTTGAAATGTGTAGCTCATTTGCTCTGACACTGTATGCTGCCTCGCCCTTGCCAGTGTGATGCACACAGGCTACAGTCAGCTAAGCCAGGTTTCATTTCAAGCAGCCTACATGCTCAGTGACTGCAGCAGCAGGTCTTCTCCTACTTTTTTTTTTTTTTAAGAAAAAAGCTACCCAGCTGTTGGACAGGTCAAAACCCAGCACCTCCAGTGGACATCTTTGCACATTAAAGCTCGTTCCCTTCTACGTGTTCACTCCTCTGATACCCTCACTTGTTGCAGAGCACTGGAGGCACAGCCCACCTCACCAGCTAGGAGCTATTTCAGTGTACAGAGAATAGTTTCACCATGCACAGGCTGCCTCATTTTATGTCGAAAAAGCAAACCAGTGCATATGGAAACTATCATCCCCAAACCTTGGCTAGCTTCACTGGAACACCAAAAGTCTCGTTGCCTCTCCAAGGACTATTTTCCTATAATGTTTCGGTCTTCTCTTGCTCCCACCCATTTCAACACCGAAGCTGTTCAAAATAATCTCACTTTCTTTTTTCCTTCAGATGAAGGGAGAATATTTTTCCTGTCTACAAGAATAGCTGCATTTTGTTACTTACACATTTAAATGAAATTAATCTGGGGCAGAAACCTGGTCTGGAAAGCTTCAGATCAGAGGCTGACATTTCAGCAGGTAATTAGCATCTGAAAATAGAGATGTTAAACAGGAACAGTTTGACTGTGATTTTCCAAATATATATCCCAATGAAGAAGGCAGGGAAGAAGCACTCTGTTCCTGGGCAAGCACAGACATCTATCACAGTGGAGAACTGGGAGGGGGGAAGGAGCCCCTACTGAATAGCACTACTTCATGTTGAGTCTGAGCCTGTGGAAGGACTGTGCCTGCAACGGCTATGGCAGTCCCTGTTTGGTGGATTTTAGGTACTTTTATGCCCTTTCATTTCCATCACTGAACCATGCCTCCCTTTTCAGCATACTTGGCATACCTGAAGTGGAAAGTATTATTTTTTTCCCCCTTTACAGAGAGGGGACTTTAGGACAGGGATACTAAGATTGGAGCCCCTCAGAGGTATTTTGGTTCCTAATTCAAAGGAAAGTCAAGAACTCAAATGCACATAAAGGTTTGGGACTAGCCAGCCTTTAAAAGCTGTATACTCATTTTGTCGCTGGAAATCGCATTGAGTCTCCCTGGGCTTGTGCTTCAGCACCCAGAGATGTTTTGTTCTGTTGAAACAACTGATGCTGAGTTCAGTATGCTTTCTTGGGAAATAATGGGAGTGGGCCCATTGCACTTGTAACATGGACAGACAAGCGCACGGCATCCCTCCACTGCAGGCTTCTGCCTTTTATGATTTGGCTGCGACCCTGCATCAGCTCCTCATCCCCTGAAACTCTAAGTCTCCGTCTGCAACAGGATAAGGACAAGCACATGGCCACACGTCCTGCCTTCACCAACCCTGCTGGCAGGGTGCCATCACTCTTGCCTGACCATACCATCACAACGGGTACAAAATTTGGCATTTGCTCCTCAAACCTCCTTCCTTCTCCCTGTGAGCTTCAAGAAATACCTCTTCTTCACAGAGAGGTATTTCTTTTCCCCTCAGATTTCTACAATAGAATCATAGAATCGTTTAGGTCAAAAAAGACCTTTAAGATCATCAAGTCCAACTATTACCCTAACTCTACCAAGTCCACTGCTAAACCATGTCCCTAAACACCTCATCTACATGGTCAGGGATGGTGACTCATCCACTTCCCTAGGCAGTCCTTTCCAGTGTTTGGTAACTCTTCTGGTGAAGAAGTTTTTCCTAATATCCAACCTAAATGTCCCCTGGGACAACTTGAGGCCTTTTCCTCTTGTCTTATCACTTGTTACTTGGGAGAAAAGACTGACTCCCACCTCTATAATGTCCTTTCAGATAGCTGTAAAGAATGATAAGGTCTCCCCAGAGCTTCCTTTTCTTCAGACTAATTAGCCCCAGTTCCCTCAGTTGCTCCTGATAAGACCTGTGCTCTAGGCCCTTCACCAGCTTTGATATCCCCCTCTAGACCCACTCCAGCACCTTGACGTCTTTCTCACAGTGAGGTGTCTGAAACTGAGCACAATACTGGAGGTGTGGTCTCACCAGTGCTCAGTACAGGGGGACAATCACTTCCCTAGTCCTGCTGGCCACCCTATTTCTGATACAAGCCAGGATGCCATTGGCTGCCACCCGGGCACACTGCTGCCTCATATTTAGCCAGTTGTCAATTGGTACCCCAGGTCCCTTTCTGCTGGGCAGCTTTCCAGCTACTTATGATATGAATGTCTTAAGCAACCACAGCTAGATCCAATGGCAGCAGATTTTCAGAGAATTAGTTCAGGAGTTTTGGAGCTGAGCCCTTTGTAAATCTTCTTGAAACTCGACAGATTTATTCCTAATGTTGGTTCCTGAGAATCATACCTTCAACCTCCAAAGTACAAAAATGTCTCTTTTGTTAGAGGATTTAACTACTGCTTGGTTTTATTAGCAAAGGTAATTTTGGCCTAATTAGTCTTCTAATTTCTATGTTATCCCTTGTAGGAACATGCTCTCCGATATTAGTAAAATGGTTTATAATATATGCTAATCACCATAATCTGATTTGTCCTTAATTATACATGTAACGGGGAAACTAATTGGAAGGTGAAGGCTATTCAGAAGGGCCAAAATATGTAAATCAGGAAAAACATAGAATATTATCATTAAACAACAAAAAAAATATGCTCTTGAGTATATGGAAGAATATTTGTCTCCTATAACAGAAATATTAGGTGCCTCACTTATTTTAGAGCTCCTTATTGTAGCAAAACCAATTAATAAGTTTAATGACAAGAGAGGTTTTGGCCTTACAACATCTGCCTGTCCTGAAATGGAACACCTAATAC
>NW_008627542.1:40552-61285 GCF_000691845.1 Merops nubicus
AGGGAAAACTTATTTGCAGAACAGAAACCAAAGTATAAATAAAGTTGCAAATTATAATAGTGGTTTCCAAATTAAATTTTCTTAGTTTCAAAATTTCCTACTAACAGAAATCTTGTCACTGATTCCTCTGTTTTTAAAAAACAGATTGGGCTGATGGCTCTTTTAGCAAATTTGCAGTGTATTTTTTTCCCTTTCCATTGATATAATGGATAATAACAGGAAAAAATAGCAATTTCCTGGGCATTTATTATTTCTGTTCATGAAAAGTACAGTATGTATGAAGTACTGTCAAATCCCATCTATGCTTTAAATGTTGCAGTGTAATATGACTTTGCAAAGAACAGTGAGGAAAGGAGAAAAGAAACAACAGCTTTTCTAGAAAGCTGTCAGAAGGGAGTAATTTAAAATATGTTATTACACAAAAGGACATAAATTAGAAATAAATGAAGATACCACCCATGTTTTTAGCATAAATATTTGAAATTATAAGCATCTGCAGGGTTGTTTGCTTTCTGAGAATTCAGATGTAGATTGGCCATTTGTGGTTTTAATTGTCAGGTTTATTATGGGGTTTTGCTTGGTTGTGTTTTTCCTGTGTTTGGACTAAAGTTGACGAACAGCAAAATGTAATTGCACTATGAGCACTCCAGTTCAATAAGTACCTCCCCGGGCACTTGCCTTCAGTGGCAGACACAAGCAGGGGAAGCTGATGCACGTGCTCTGCCCCCTTCAGCCCGGCAGATTTGCCAGAGCTTGTCTGACAGCCCTACCTGTGCTGACTCTGCTTTGTGCCTGAGCCTGGAACTGCACCTATAACGGATTTTCTGTTAAAAAAGAGCAGTTGCTCACATTTGCACCTGTTTTCCAACATTTGTTTTTTAGCGTGCCTGGTCCCACGGGTAAGCTACATATCTTCAATCAAGTATATGAAGAGTGTCCATTCAAGTAATTCAGGTATTTTAGGAAGCTGGTGTTATTGTTTAATTGAATGTTCAAGTGCACAGTGAAATCTGGCATGTCCATCTGGGCAGAAGCTTTCAGAAACTAGAGAAACACCCTGGCTCTTCTGCTCTAGCCTGCAAACTGGCTTCTAAATTAATGCAGACAACTGCTAGGGAAAACTTCTGTCTTCAAGAGGAGCATGCTGTCCTCTCTTGGCAGAGTCTGCTGCTATGTCTGGTCATGTTCTCATCCATAGAGAAATTAGGCCAACACATCCCAGCAAATTGTCAGTGCTTTTCTTGGGTACAAGCCATTTTCTTCCATACAAAAGTTCTTGAGGAGGCTTCATTGCATAACAAGCTGCAAGTTATTTTTGATCAAAAATACATCAGTATCTGACATTGTTCAGTATTTCAACTCAGAGTGCATTTAAACTATAAGAAAGATACTAAAACATGCAAAATTTCTCTTTGCTACCTTCAGTGTGACATACTCCTGGACAGAGTGGTGGCCACATCAAAGTCATGAGGTAGAGAGGACATCTTAAAGCAGAACACAGAAAAAAAAAAACCTTACCTACATGGTTACCAAGCACAACATATGATGCAAAGAATCTTGCTTGCACTATTCTTTGGCATTTAAATTCAAAAAGATAATAGCTGGTATTTTTATTTTGAAATGAGAAGTCTTGTACTGAAGGCCTTTCTAGATCTTCGGTTAGTTGTACTTCCTTCTGTGGCTTTGTCAGCAATGGATTTAGACTAATGAGTATCCTGTGCATCTCCCAATTTAGGCAGGATCAGGACTTCTCCTAATTTAGGCAACTTAAAATATCAACAATTATATTTTTTTAATATCTTATGCATATGTGAGGGAAGATCCCAGCCTCTTAGCAACTGGAAGTGGCGATCCTAGCACAGAGAGGACTGGGATGCCATCATGTTTGTTAAACTTCTTAAGAGAACTAACGATGCAGCAGAACATGCCTTAAAGCTTATTCTTAATTTTTAAATATATTTTTGTTAAATAGGGAATTGAGGAATCAGCACATTCATACATTTGTTACTTTCTCTGTCAAGAGGCCAAAATCAGGCCAGTTACACAGAATAAATTAAACATTAGCCAGTTGAAATATTTAAAATAACATTCTGTACAGACAGATCTTTCATGATGACAAAATATTCAAAGGATTTTCTAATTTCTGTAAATCTGCAGTATTTGCTGAATAATTTGAACAATTAACTTTCTCATGAGGTATTACAAATTGTTTGAACCATCCACCAGTCTTCTTGTTTGGCTGATAACTTAGGTCACCTGGTATTGATTACCACTATTGGAACCTTAAATGGCAGCCTTCAGTATAGTCTCACCAAAAAAATGGTAACTTTCTGAACATTTACAACCATCAAACAACATGAGCAACACCAGCCCAGCATGAAAAGGTATTTTCTTTCAACCAGTATGTAATGCTATTAAGCATGCCCTAGTATGAAGAGAAAATCTTGGTAAGTCAGTGGAAGTCTCCACAGTCTGTGGTGGGTCTTGAATCAGAATTCCACTGATAAGCTCCTAAGGCAGCAACGGACCTTGCCAGGACTTGGGCAGATGTCCTGCCCAGTTCCAAGCTGCAGGGTCAGGGGCCAGACATCACTTTCTGCTTCTCCAGAGGAGTCACTGAGGAAGCAGTGCACA
The DNA here is from genome assembly GCF_000691845.1 of Merops nubicus. Lineage (NCBI taxonomy): Eukaryota > Metazoa > Chordata > Aves > Coraciiformes > Meropidae > Merops > Merops nubicus. The sequence continues at coordinate 43,187 of NW_008627542.1, forward strand.
TGGACATCACTGCAGATGCTGCCACAAGCCATCATCATGCAGCTCACCATGCAATCCAAATGCTGTCACTCCTTGTGACCTTGTCCATTTCAAGAAAGTGTCTACTGCACATAATTAAACCTTTATGTGGGAAAGGATTTGTGCAGATGGAATCTGTCTACAAATGAAGCCACAAGCTAGAAGATAACTCTTGTACTTTTTAAAGAAGAGTCAAATGGGAAAGGTAATCACCCATCCCTTGTGGGCTTCATTTGATCTTCATCTAACATTTTTCCGTGGATGTATAACTGAGTGAGCCCAAATGTGACCACACACCATAAATTATGAAAACATTCATAGAAAAGATGAAGTGCAGTGAAGAATGATATGAACAAATCTGGATGACATTTAACAGAAGAGTTAATGGTCATAGTGTTCTCGGGTTATATTGAAAATTACCAGGCAGGCTCTGGAAAATATGTGCTGTTGGGAATCTGTTCAGGGTTTTTATCAAAGCTTCTTTGCAATTAGTGGGAAATTATAGTTCATTCCTTTGGAATTCCTTGAAATAAGATCGTCCTGATTTCAGCCTGATACTATTCATGGACTCTGCAATCTGCAGATTTATGGGAAACGTCTTTGAATAATAAATGTAATAGTAAGGATTTGTGTGGCAAGTAGCAATTCACCATCAAGCAACTTGACTTGCCAACTTTAGTCTTTGCAGCTCCCCATGAGGTGAGTATGTGAGCAGTTTATCTCAGTGAATGTGGTGATAGGAGTGACTAATCTCCATCTCAGGGCTGGTAGGTTACACCCTGATAAGAGCAGCCCCAGCGTGGCAGGGTCCTAACAGCCTGCTCTGGTGTGGAGGAGGTAGGCTCAGCTGGATAGAGGTGCTGTTCAAATATGCTGCTCTTTTCTTGTTCAAGTACTTCACAGCCCTGTGACTTAATTATTACTCAATTTTTTTTCTGGTTGGAGTGAAGGTACACACATTGGAGTTGCTTGCCTGAGGTCATCTGGAGCTGAGTTGAGAGCCTTGTTTAGGGAGCCTGTTGGCCTTGTCCTCCCACTGCTTGAAAACATCCTGCTGTAAATACAGCAGGTTCTGGATTGCTTCTCCATCGTCTCTCAGAAAGGGGAAATCTTTGACTTCTGAAGTCCAAATTGTCTCAAATGGTCACTAAAAGTCCCATCTGGGGCCTGAAGTATGGGGGCTGGCCAGCGCACCCTGGCCAAGCTACAGAGGGTGAAGGTCGTTGCTGCAGATGTGATGGAGCCCAGCTGCAGCTTACCTCCACCCTTGCTCCTTCCTTCCCACAGCCACTGCACTCAAGGATGGCAGGTGAAAGCATGGCAGGAGGAGAGTAGAGACACCTGGCTGGCTTTTCTTCCTAAGGAGGTTCCCATGTGCTGTGCCACTCTCTTCTTTCCAAGAAAACATGGCACAGTCACTGCAGGGTGAGAGAAAATTAAAATTAAATGTACCACTATTGCAGAGCTGCATAAAGTCTTGGTACAACAGCATCTACCTCATCTGCAGGCATGGTGCTGATGGGTCATAAGGGTCCACTAATAATTATATTAGATTATAATTAAAATAGACTATTATTAGCTACATCATTGAGGAAGAGGTGTCATTAAAAAATATTTTCAAGCAATTTATTCAACCAAAAAGCCTCTCACCTTTACAACAGCCAGAGTGAAGGTGTGCAATGATTTTAAAGACAAAGATGTTACTAACTGTTCTGCTGAATGGATGGGATACATACTGTTTCTTTTCCTCAAATAACAAAAAATGTTACTAATCTGATTAATGAAGAACCTTCAGAGATTAAAAATGTAGCATGGAAATCTTGATTAGCAATCATTGCTACCCAAAGTTAATGATTGCTAATGATTAATTAACAATTGCTCAAATGAGTTCCTGCAGCAATTGGATGAAATTACATAGGAAATTACTGTGCCATGGTACACTAGACAAATGATTCCCCTGGTGTGTATTTATAGAAGTAAATCGCACAAAGCAAGCAGCAGAACAATTATTAAAACTAATCACTCCTGGAACTCAGGATCTTGTTTACCTTTTATCTGTGGCTGTGAAATGGGCAGATAATACCCATGAAAAGCCATAACACCAGTGGCAAGACTTAGCATCTGCTGATGGATACTCACACAGAGTGCATCAACATATGCTTTTCATGCTCCCTCATAACCTTCTGGTTTTGAAGGAAAGCATGAAAAATTGCAGAGATTCTGTTTACTTCAGTGATCAGTGTCAGGGATTGTAATGATGGAACTGTTTCCCTTTAAGGGCTTTATCCAGCAGAGAAACGCAGAGAGGTAACTTTATGCGCAGCTGCGTGACCACTGGCTTCAAGGAGCACTACAGATCTATTTGCATTCATCCCACTGCAGGATCATTTCTTGGCCATTTATTTTACTTAGCTGTGCTTGCAACAAACTGAGGATGGAAACTGCTTTATACTGTGTTGAAAAGAAAATAAAGGGGGAGGGGAGAAAGAAGAAAAATGATGCAATCATCAGAAAATTATTTGAAACAGCAATAAAATTTTAATAGTCTAATGAAAAGGAGAGATGGAATACAAAACTACAAAATTTGTCACATGGTTGCTTTTTGCCTAATAGGAGAACTTATTTTTAAGTGAATGGATGATTCATATGGAAAAATGTGTTCTAAGTGTTCATCATCCGTGGGAGAGTACTGTTACAACATGCATAATGTGGTTTTGGAGAGAACAGTTTGGCTTTGTAATAAAGATGTGGGCTTCAGTGGTAAGAAAAGTCTACGTTACTTTAAAAGTCTGTCAAGGCTCCAGAAATAAAACTTTCTATAATGGAAAAAATATAGCATCATTATTCCCAAGCTGTTATTACAACTTGGTCTTGTCGTGCAGAGAAATCCATGGTTAGTTATCTATGCTACTGAATCATTTGATAGTCTCCTTGAAAGACACCAGCCCATCCATTTTATAACATTATAGTAACACAGCTACAGTGTAATCATCTTCCCTTTCACAATATTCGAGGGTAATAACACTGCAGTGGGGAAAAACGTCTACATCCTAAAGCTTTCATTGCTCCTTCTGGGCTATAAACCCCTTACCTACATCTGCGGTTGTACTTGCTTTCCCTTCCCTCCTGCATCCGTTTATTCAGTCTGGAAGTCTACCAGCAAATGAGCTTCTTACTCAAGTTTCCAAAGGCAAAAGCTTCTCTCATGGGTGCAAGGGGAAGCCCAAGTTCATTGCCTCATCCAAAAGCACCTGTCAGTGATAGCATCTGATGGGATGCTTGGACCAGCGTTTATCCAGCACAGGGTGCTTGGGCACAGCACGCGGGGAAGGTACGTGTGGTCCTCGGCATATATCAACACATTAACGTGAGATAAACCCCAGTGCGTTACGCTGGGGTGGCTTGCTGAAATGGGTAGCAGAGACACAAACAGGCTTCTCCATAACTCAGAACCAAACCCAGATGAGTTCTGAAAAAATGTATCAAGTCTTTTTAAAATAGCCTTCTCTGAGAAAAATTGTAAAAGGATGGCGTTTATCGTTTTGTCTCCTTTATTTGTTTAAAACATTGCAGATGAAGTAATTTCCTGTAGCAGCAAACAGCATAACATGGACCTATCTGAATTTCCTTGTCTAGCCATGTTTCTATCTGGAAATAGAGAATTTTTCAGTATTTGCAATTAAACATAGTTACAATTACTTAGAGAAATCAATAGATACAGCTGAAACAAATGGATGAGCTGGAAAAAAGGAAAAAAGAGGGAAGTAATCTGTTACTGAAAAACAACCATTACCCCACCCATTATTCCTGCATTTCAGGTCTGCCAGAGTGCAGGAGAAGAGAAGATAACTTGTTTAATTCATTAAGAAACAAAGCAAATACGAAACATCATTTCTGCTCTTTGATCCTAACTTCCTGAGGAGTCATGCTTGCAGCCAGAGCAAAGACTAAAATGTCCACATGCCTCTCATTCCATCTGAAAACTGTAATATGTTTCATTGTCCCACAAAAATCAGATGATAGGAAATCTTCGAGCAGGAGACTGCATCTATTGCCAGGTACTGTAGGACAGTAGCTGTATTCTTTCAACGTTACTTTCCTGTTAAGAGGTATGAAGAATGAATACTTGCAATTTGGCATGACTTTGACACAGGCTGTAGCTTTGCTCAATAAACACCACTGACCACACCATAATATCTATATATATCCAAGAAGGCAACCCATTTAATGTGTATTTTTTTCTAAGTAATATTTAGGGAAAAAAAAAGCTGTAACTGAAAACTCCAGAGCACTAGCAGCCACACTAAAGGAGAAAAATGAACCTTTTAGTAACATTTATATTAGTGACTTGTATCAGCAAACCTGATGCAGACTGAGGTAAGATCTCAGCAGCCATCTCTAACATATGCTGTATACAATCTGGAAAGATCAATATTTTGACACCTTTCTTTTGGCTAAACCTCAAATTAAGACCCAAATCCTATGCATTACAGAATGTTCTCAGGCACTACAGAGTGTTCCCAATGGGATGCTGTTTGCCCCTGCTCCCAGTAATTCAAAGCACCCTTTATGGCAGATGTTTGTAAAGATCTATTTAAGATAACAGAAATATGGTTTCCAGTTTTCTCTTGAGTATTTTACTAGGTCTGGGGAAATTCAAGTCAGATAGAAACCTTTTCTTCTACAGAAAGGAGAAACCCCAGTTCTACAAAAGGAAGCTGCACGCAAGTCCCCAGAAGTGGGACGGCTACACCAGATTTGGCATGTCACTGGAGTGCACAAACTGAGCACTGTCCCTAATGATGGAGTTCAAGGAATTGGCCTTAATTGGGCCCTCTGAAAATGCCGAAGAATTGAGTAAAACTGATGAGCCAACAAAGACCATGGAAACAAGCCACTACAGCCATTCAGCCAAAACCAGGCAAAGTGATGAGTTGACCAAAACAATGAATCAAGAAGCTGAGCTTTCTTGTACCCATAATGCCCTTCTGTGTTAAAACCCATTCTAGCAGGTCTAGAACAAGATTTGCCTTCCTGTGCAACTCCTCACCCCCTTTTTGCCCTTCAATTTTTTTTTTTCAGTGTATTCTTCTGCAAAGCTTTACAGCTCTCTCCCTGACTATGAGACATCAAATACCAATGCTCTCATACTGTATAGACCTCGTATAGACAAGCCCTCCAATGCTGACAGACTGTTTGAGCAAATTGTAGACTGAGGACTTCAAGATCTGGCCAGGAATAGTATACACATGTACATTTGAAACCCTCACGGATAGGCTGCTCGCCACCCTGCCCCCACGAGCTACCTGCTGCACTCCTTGCATGATCTCCCTTCTTCCCATCCAACACTCCTTGTCCTCTCACTTCACTTGAATTACAAACAAGCCAAATGACATCTCTGAGATTTAAAAGCCCTGACTCCAGGATCACTGAGTTATATATAAGGATGCTGGACCACATTGTCCCTCTCAGGCCCCTGCAAAGGTGGGGGGCAGGGGCAGTCAGGAGCCTGTGCCTCAGGAGAACAGGGACATGGGGTAGTACAGGTACCTGTGCCACACCACTACCCACATCAGCTCCTTCAGCTGAGTTTTCAGAAGATCCAGATGCCTAAGCCTCAAGCAACCACTGATGATGGACTGCATAGTACAGCCCTACATTTTAAGCAATGCTGCAAGTTGATATTTAGCCATCTGAATTGTACAGACTGGATACATGTTAGATAAAAATTTACTTTTTGCTGAAACATATTTTCACCCACAGCAGAAATCCAAAGCGCGCTCTCTCTCTCTCATCCCCCTGAAAATAATTTAAACTTATATTATCAGAGCACCTGCAGCACAGGGTAGCAGCGACACCCACTTGCAGCTGGCCTGAGGGCTGGAGTGTGACCTGCATGCTGCTGGAGCAACATTTCCAAATCAATGCTGTGAAACTGCCATAAGTGTTTCCAGCATCAGGTCTCTGTTTTCAGACTCTTCAAACAGATGCTAACGCAAGCCAGAATTGTACTCAGCCAGGCTCCCTTGGGACTTACGGTAAATTTGTGAGTTTGTGTTTGCTGAGTTGGGCCTTTTGCAGTGTAACTTGGTACTCAGGATGAATGAGGAGCTGTCTCCTGAAAAACTGGACTCCTGGAGACATTTTCATTGATTTTAAAAAGTGCTTTGAGAAAATATGGAAGTGCTTCAGTTCAAAAGGCTGAGGAGTGCAAGATATTTTATGAGTCTCAAACGCATAAAGTTCAAAGTCTACCATCTCTGCTGAACCATTTAGAAAACACGCCATGGCAGGACAGTACAGCAAGGCAGCCAGTGTCACTTGTATGCTCTACATCCAAATTGGTGGTTGCGTCTTCCTTGGAGAATCAAAACCTGAAATCCTCACTCGGCTCCACAGTGTGGGATAGTGTGGCAATACCAGCCTGTTCACACCACCAATTCTGATGCCTGAGCAGGAACAGTAAAATCAGGTCCTGAGGTCACAGCCCTGTTCTGCGAACCTGCTAAGGAAAACCTGCTTAAGATTTGTTCAGGATGATGGGACTTAAGGTATGTCCTTAAGTGCACATTTTACCCACGAGTTTACTTCAGCCCTGACCATACAAAAAACTTGCACTGTTCTTGGGGACCTCTTCAATAAAGGTAACTGTAAGTACAGAGCCTAAATCCAGCAAACTGCTCCAGACTAAATCAGTGGAGCCCACTGACCTCTTGAGCTGCACCAGAGTCTGTCCCAGCTGTGTAACAGGGTGAAGGCCTCGGGTGGGATCAAGCCCACAGAGCTGGAGCCAGCACAGCTGTTTGGACCCTCAGAGCTCGGCAGGTGGGCTGCACACATGATGCACAGAGAGCAGGCAGAGCCCTCCTTACCTCACACGCTCGGTGGGCTACTACAGAGATACAAACCAGGAGGCAAAAGCCAGCCTTCAGCCTAGCCCCTCAGCACCCTGGCTTCGGGGCTGGCCTCGGGGACATCCCTCTCTTTGCACCCAAAACAAGTCTTTCGAAAATGGAGCAAGGTGCCTGCTTTTCTTTCAAAGGTCAGCTGGAAGAGATGGATGGGTAACAGCTGAGACAGGAACTGGTCAGAGCCCTTGCTCAGGACTCCTAAGGCACAAAGTCCTGCTCTTCTGGTCAGCACCCATGGAAATGGGACAGCTTGGGCTGAGGCACTCCTGGTCCTGCAGAGCAAGTTCACGGAGGAGAGTGGATGGAGGAGCCATGTGTTTGTACTGCCCCAGGGCTGGACTCCTCTGATGGGGTAGCCCTGGGCTCCCTGTTCACCCGGATAGCTGCTAGGGTGCTCTTGCAGGGAGCAGTCCCCAGGTGATGAACCACAGCTGCCCTGCGCGTAAGGAAGACAGGGGTGGGTAACCCCCACACCAGCAGTGCAGGCTCACCCCCGTTCCTGCACCCACACCTGGCGGCACCACTCTCACAGGGCAGCTTGGACCCTGGCAAGGGGGACGGTCCTCTGGGACTGCTGGGACTCCTCTCCACCTGGAAAGAGAACTAAACTGGGGTTTCCTAGACCCTTGTGGACTGCTCTAATTGAAGGGTTATCTCACACAATAGTGCCAGAAGTTGCCTTCAGGGAAGCTGGCAGTGGTATTTCTGTGAGAACAATTCTGCCTGTGTACTAAGCACAGCAGTGGCTGTGGGGCAGGAACATTTTGCTTAGGATCCTAGCTGGCCTTGGGCATCCTCCACGCCCTGAAGTGACATCTATGCCTGAGCTGTAAACATGCAGGTCCTCTAGCCTTAAAATCAGGAACCAAGTAAGCTTTGCGGTCTGGTAAAAACATGCTTCTCCTTTAACTGTCCAAGTCCTCTACTGGATTTGACTGGAGTTGTATGCAATGAAGTAACACAACTGGAAAAAAATATGATTCAACTTCTCCATGTGCTATGGTATCAAAATCATATCTGACATCTAGTGAACATCAGCAACAGTGACAGCCGCTGGTCTTAGATGAATTCAGGAGTGCTGACACTGCAAAGCAGAAGTACAATATTGTACATTATCTGCACGTGTCCCCCTCCCACTTACCTGAAATTAAGCCTTCTGGGAAGACATCCAAGAAAGAGTACACCTCATACTTGGGCCCCTTGTCTCCTGTGACAAAACCCCATAGAGTGAAGCAGATTTAAGAGCAACAGAGTGAAGCAGATTTAAGAGCAACAGAAAACCTAAAGCAAAACAAAGAAAACCATTTTTAAGAGCTACACTGAGTGCCAGAAGGCTAAACAAAGACTTTATCTACTCCCAAAATGACAAATTGGTCCAGTGCCACAAGTAGTCCAGCAGTTCTGGAACGCATAATGCTTAATGCCAACAATAACAGACACCTTCGGTCAAAAACGACCCCTTCACAGAAATTTACCATATATGACTGATTCAGACAGACAGTAGTAAATCAAAAGTCTGTTCCTCATCTATACATTATTTATAACACAGTGAAATTCTAACATTAGAGTGGTATATTGCACAATAATTTTATTTCATATTTATTTATTTTTCCAACATTTCTCCCCTGAGTTATAGCTGAACTGGGGAGAAAATCATCAAACTATAAAATGCTATATAAATTCAACTGCAAACATGCTGCAAAGACAAATTAAAATAACGCTGAAACTTAACATGAGTTACTTGAAGAGGTCAGGGCAATAGATGTGAGATGATATAAACCATGTTGTCCTCCCAGTCCATGTGAAAATAACAAGTTCGTGTATGTGGGTGGGTGTTTGCACACGTGTGTGCATTCTGTACCCACTTGTGGGCTGCTCTTAGGCAAGGCGGAGTAGCATAAACCAGACAAAGGTTTTAGGGTGGAGGCAGTGAAAAGAGTGCCAGGCAAAGGGGAAAATAAAGCATTAGGGAACATGGTATGTGCTGTATTTTCCATACGGTGAGAGCAGGAGAAGCAGAGAGGCAATCAAAGAGAAATGACTATCAGGAAGTGTTTGCATAAGCAAGCGAGTAACCCTTAGAAACTACTTCCATACACATTACTGAGGTGATTAGTGTAGAAAACACCACAAAAGGGTCCCATTTATACAGACTTGAATACCATATGAAGTTACAGTAGCTAAAATAAACAGTTTCAAGCGTCATTGTCTTCCCTCATTTGAGAAGGACTTTGGTTGTACAAGTCTAGAGCAACACGAGCAGTGCCCTGCTGGCACCCAAACTGTTACCTGTCTCTACTTGCAGGACCAGGCAACCCATCGTTTCCCCAGTTAATAAAGTTCCTTTCAAACCACAAGTCCCTAATGATTTGCTGATCCCACACAAACATCCACACGCAAGCGCAGGGTCTCCATCCTCAGTGGTGAAAGCCTCACTGAGCTGGCATAGACTTTATCTGAGCACATATAATCCTGCTGCTGAGCTACCAGCACAGTGAATGAAATGTGGGCAAACAGGCTAGAAAATGCCTGGCCGAGTGCCCTGCCAGCCTCACACTAATTGCCCAGTTGAGAACCAGTGGGCTGGAAGCAAGGAAAGAAACTGGTAGAAATCTCTGACATCTTCAAGGTTCCAAGGTGTCCAGGTGCCCCACAGTTAATGGGATTTGGTGTGTAATCTGCACAACAAAACTGATTTGGTGGCTAACCAGCCTGCCTTTTGTCTCTCTGAACAAGAGCTGTACTCCAGCTCACAGCCATCAGCACTTTGAGAACATTTTCCTGAAAAAAACAGTGGGTAAGAGCAACCCGAGTGTGGTGAGAAAGGAGGCAATTTGTGCATGAGAGGTATTCTGCTGTTGTGCCTTGAATTTGGCAAGTCCTCCATGAACACAAAAGAGCCACAGGCTGATGGGAACTACTAGCCTTCATTATCCTGAATGTGTAATTGTCAGCAGCTTCTCACCCAATGGTTAAATCTTCATCTCTCAGCTGATCTTCCTGTCAATTTTGGCACTGGACTCCAAATGCACTGCAGGCAATGGAATCACCCCATTCCCTTCTCTAACTTTTAGAAAAGACTATTGAAAATATCAAACAGTAAAAATTGTGCTAACCTGCAATGCAGTTTTATTTTACCTTACATATTTTGCAATTAAAAAAATAATCGTCTTCTGTTTTGCATAAAATGGTCGCTTTTCAGAAGAGCTAATTACTTTGGATTTCTGTTAACCTTTTTGCTAGGAACATAACACCAAATTGAAAACAGTATCTGGTTGCATGACAACAAAAATAACACATAAATAAATCACAACAAATTTTACTAGTGAATTTCAGGCTCATGTAATTATTCTTAGGACATTAAAAGCTCTTTTTGGAACAACATGTACAATGTCAAGGGGCCTTTAATAGGTCTAAATCACAGCAAAGAACCACAGGTTAGGAAAAACTCTTTTACTTCTCTTGTAAAGCAAAAAACAAAGGCTAGATTTTGGAAAGCAAAATTAGTATGAAGGCTTTATAGCGCTGCAGTATCTCCTGAAATTTTTCAGTGCTTGTTGGACTTTTGCCCCATTGCTGTTTCTGCAGGGTTTGGCCTGAGTTGTGTCGAGAATTTGCTGGTGGAAATACTGATGTTGTGGCTCACTGCAGGAACAAGACTGAAGCCACGTGTGGTGAAGGAGAGGCAGACAGAAGGCTGCTTGCTAAATGACCAGCACCATAACAGTAACACCTAATATTTCCACTTCAGACTAGTACGTTGACCTTTAATTAGAGAGAGGATCATAGCTGCAACCAGATGAGATGGCAATATGGATCTCTCAGTTGTTAAAATTCATGGCCCTTGCTTGGCTCTCCCAATGTGGTCTGGTGTTATCCTCACTTTACAAGTGGGGCAAGATGGTCAGGGAAAAGTAGCGAAAGCCCATCCATGCCTTAACAACATCCATGTGGCTCTTTTGGCTATCATTAATGGGCTCTGGATTTGGCCTTGGCCTTGGGCTGAGGGGCTCACCTACTCTGAGGGGAGGTTCACAGCCCGGCCCCACCAGTGCAGTGGCCACCAGCTGCCACAGCTGCTCAAGCAGACATCACTATGACAATGTGTGTACTTACATATGTACACGCTCCTGTATGTGGCTATACACACTTCTGACTTGAAATTCAGTCTGTGAAAAAAAATAGTATTAATTATTTTGAGTTAGGGGAATAAAGCTTTCAGTGGTAAGGAAAAATCGCCCTTAAATCCTAAAATTTCAATTAATGTATTGTTCATTAAAGCTTTTGAATATCTGGGCTGCTACAGGAAAAAAATCTTAGGACAAAAAAAAAAGGTAAATCTTACTGTACAAGCAGTATCATGACTTGGAAGCTATATAGAAAATATACGTGTTTCTGCATCTAGTAGCCAGTTTGGAGTTAATAAAATCCTGAATTTTTTAAATAATTTTTTCAGCCTAATACTAAAACCTCTCGCATGCCGATGACTGTCTGTCTCTCTTGTTCAGTCTTCATGTCCCAAGCAGCATTAAATGTTAGTTCTTTGTCCTCATCCAGAGACCTTTTCCACTGGAACCTTGCATATTCTCTTCCTACTTATCCCTGTTCCAGTTTCCCTTGTTACTACTCACCTTTTTTCCCCCATTTACACATTTACCTGTTTTGTTCTCTTCGTTTCCCTTTCTCAAGCAAACCTGCACATTTGCTCTTCTGCCTATCACAGTCCCTCCATTTATGGCTACCAAACAAATTCCAGAACCCTTTTTTAAAATCCTTGTTTAATTGCTAGTTTTGGATAATCAATCACAACCACCTCCCCTTCAACCTCTGTTTGCATGTCTTCTCTAACTTTTGGGTTAAGCAGGCTGCCCTTCTGACCTCCACACGTGCCATCTCTTTTTATGGTGCGATGTATCTTTTAATTAATTATATGGAAGAAACTACTTCCCAAGCACAACAGAAATGACCCTGTGGTAGACAATGGCAATTTGCTCATTTTGAAGGTTTATGCACATAGCTATCTCATCTCTGCTAGAAAAGAAAACAGAGTTTACTGCTGCCCAGCATCTAGAAATATAAACTGACACAAAGCAGAATCAATAAGCAGCACAATAGCCTCCTTTCATTGCCTGGCTTAATGAAGTGTAAAAACCAAACTGACAGCACAACAAAGAGAAAAGAATAATTGATCTTTAAACATATTCCAAAGGTGACATTTGTAATCCAATTAAGGAAAATACTGTTACTGATTTGGGCTTTTTCCTGACCACAGAATTTCACTTTTGTTAAAGGTGGATCTTCCTTTCTGAGTGATAAAATCATGTATTTGTAGGAATCCTTTCGGCTCTTGCATTGTTTTTTCCCACCCACACTTCTCAGCACAAGGGCCGCGTCGCAGCGGGGCCTGGCGTGGCAGGGCCCCTCAAGGCCCCGCTGCACCCCTAAGGCCAGCGGAGGAGCCGAGCGCCGAAAGCTGACCGCCAGCACCGTGCAGAAGGGGTTCTGACACCCTGCAGCCACCTAGTGCTTCTGTGGCCCTGCCAAGAACGAGGGGAGCATCAGTGGCAGTGCTGGGTGATGGATATCTCCACTGGTGGTGGAAGGCAGCATCCCAGCAGAGCCGTTTCTGCTGAGCAACTCACACGGGGTGCTCCCTGAGCACTGTGATGGCCTTTATGTTAGGACAATCACAGAGACATCTCCAATCTCTCAGTCTTGACACCCTCCCCTTGCTGAAACCTCTGCTTACAATCAGTGTTTCCATGGCACTGTTATCACCTGGTTTTAGTGGTCCAAATAATTATTTAGTGATAGAGGTTATTAAAATACTCCAACCAGTGATGATAACTGTAATAGTCAATAATCAGCATTAGCTGTGTTAACTCATGAGGTATTCTTTCCTTCTCAGATGGCACTGAGGTGAGTAGTTCAGCTTCAGTTCTTTCTAAAGTGCACAGGAAAATGCAGATGTGAGATGTTACTGTTGTATCACCCAGCTGCTGCCATGAATCCTGCATACCAGAGGTATGTCAGAGACAGAAATGTGTCCATCCAGAGCTAGGGGAAACTCACACTGGTGGCAGGAGCTAATGTAGCCTCACCTGTAGCTGGTATCCACTGGAGAAAGCCACCAGATGAATGCAGTGATGCTGTCAGTTCACTGCAGGGGCTCAGACTGGCAATTGCCATCCAACAAACCAGGAGCTCTGCAGGCTGGGAAGAGGTCTCAGCCACAGATCTCCCTGAGCCAGACACCTGCAGCTAGGACACCCTTGGTTTTGGGGTAGATCCTGCTGCAGATGCTTAGTTTCCAGGCCTGTGAAACAGAGGTGGGCTGTGGCTTATGGCTGGCTCTTATTGCTGCTGACACATCCAGTCTTAGAAGCACCACTAAGGTGGTGCCAGTGCCACCTACTCTCCTTCAATGGGCAGTTAAGGAAGAATAACTGTGCTTAGGCAGAGTGCTGCCTCTCTCCCACCAGGACACTCAACATCACAGTGAGGTACACTATCTTTTCCTTTGCAACTGCTGGAAAAAAAAAAAAAGACTTTGTGCTGTGCTCATAGGCTCCTCAGTGACATGTGCTTGTCATTGGCATTACAGTCAGTTGCAAAGCAGGAGTTCAATGCTCATTTTTTGTTCAGATGAGGACAGGAGCAACATGCAATCCCATCAAACCTCTTTGTAGACAGTCAGGCTACTTAAACCACTGCTGGCTGCAAGGAGACATGCTAAAAGCCATAGTCCAACCACACTCAATAGTTTATTCCTCTTGAAGCTGGGTAGGTTTTGTGCCAAAACTTCCACTCCCTCTCCCCAGATCTGATGTTCCTAGCCTGGGAAAGGTGAGGCATCATTGCATCTTAGCATGTTGTGGTGCCAGGAGGAGAGATGCCAAAGACACATTTTATAGCAATGGTTTCCAGCAGGCATCGGCACGTTGCTGGGTTTACTCCTGACCACCCTCCAGCTGTTTCTGTGGAGTCTGAAATGCTTTTCCTTTGATGTAAGGATGCAGGAAACTTCATGCAATGGCAACACCATCAACTTGGAAACCACCCACTCTTTTCTTTCTCACAACAGCTTGCAGGGAGCCCTTGGCCCAGGACTGCCAGTGGCCTGATGAAGGCTGCTCGCAGGTGATGTAACGGAGCCTGAAGCAGTGCTGCTTGGCAGGGAACAGCACCATCACCATCCTGCCCTGGCAAAACTTGCCTTTGAGCCTCCTCTTCTTATCAGGACAAGCTACTGCATGCAGCAGTGCTGGGGTGGTGGAGAAGGGTTTAGGGTCCTAACCACTACTTGGAAAGGGGCTGATGGGGGAAAAAAAGAAAATTACAAGAGCTCTTTTTTCAGCCCAACTACTCCTTTTCGGCATTATGGATTTAGTGAGGCTACCATCTGCTATCTGGGTAACGTCCTCCCAGCAACTCCCTTAGCAGCCTGATGGAGCTGGGAAGCTTTCTGAAAACAGCAGAGTCAGACCATTTCACTTTGCTGTCCCCTCTGTGCCTGCTATCCAATATTAAACACATTTCCCTGCCATCCTCAAAAATCAGTAATGGTATTATTGGAACAAGCTGTGTGGGTCCTCAAATTTTGTCCCACGTTAATGAAATCCTGTCAGTCAGCAACAGAGTTTGTACACGGCTGAGATTACTGAAGCTCTTGCCTGCAGGTTTTTCCATGGCATGACGTGAGGGATAATCTGTCCTTTTGAGTGTGTGGTGAATAAATCAGGCTTTATTAAAGAAATCAATACCTTCAGCATAAATTATGCCTCCTGCCAGGGAGGTGACATCATTACCAGTCCAGGTATCACTATTCTGCTGAGCTGGCATCTGAAATAGAGCTCATGTTTTGCTAGGCTTTTCAGAAAGCTCTGTTCAAAACCTCAGAACTTGAATACAGTGACTTCAGTGTTTTGCTGGGTTTTTACAGTGCCATCGCCTGATAACATCAACACCGGCAGCTTACACTATGCTCTACCTCACCAAACGTATTTGGGATTAGATGGAAACCATGTGGCTTCCATCTTCACAGGGTTCAGATAAACCTCACATCAGGCTGAAGCATTGCGTGCAAGACCCTGGGAACAAATATGAGCTCTTTGCAAGGGTCTGGATCCATCTCCCTGGACCAGAAACACACTGGTTCCAGAAACCTTTGCTGAGCTGGAGTGGTCTGAGAGTCTCTGAGTCGAAACCCACTGCCTGGTCTCCTTAAAATCCCACTAGCACCTATAATTCCAACAGTAGGCAGCTCCACAGCTGCCTCCATTTCTTTTCAGAGCCCCTGAAGCAAAGCTCACTGGGGAGTGGGAGCCTGGAAGGCAGATGTTGCTCTGCCCCTTTGCCCTGCTGAGGCATGTTCGGGGCACGCCAGGCATGGGAGGGCCTGCATGTCTCCATCTGCCAGGTAACTTGTTATTGGTGGCACTGGCCTTGGCCACGTGAAAACCACGTTCAGATTCTTGGGCTGCTGCAAGGGTTTGGGCCACAGCCTCCCATGCAGTGGGAGAGAGCTCTGGCTGTCAGGAGGCTGTTGGGCATAGTGGATGGTTCCCTCTCAGACTCTCCCTACGGCACTCTAATGCTGGGAGAGAGAACCTGGATTCGAAGCAAGGGGAGGGGACTGAACACTTGTAGTCTTCACAGCAGGGACCCCGCCTCCTTTGCACCCCTCTGCCCAGCAACTGAATGAGTGAGGGTGGGAAAACGGCTCTGCTGCTGTTCCCAGGAAGCACTTTTCCAGCCCCAGCCTCCAGAGAAGGGGAATTACATCAGCAGGGAGGAGCGATCCCTCAGCATCCCAAATGGCAAGCGATGCCCACCTGCCCCAAGCCCCAGCATGGGGTCACGGCTGTGCCTAGGTATGAAGAATGGAGCATGGCAGAGCATGGTGCTCTCCTGGCCCATCTGCACAACCGTGCTGCCCTGCCCAGAAGTAATCTGGGTGACCTACTGACCTCATATCACTACAAATCATATTGGGATTTGTGGTAGAGCTAACCTGCACAGCGATGTACCCAGGTGTGCTGCTCAATCTCCCTCTGCAACCCTTGTTCTGACTAATATTAGATATTTCAGTGCTTAAGGTGAGACCAAGAATTCCTCAGTGTGTGAGAGAAACATCTGGGATGCTGGAAAAGCCTAACACATTTGAGGACCTGTTGAAGCACACACATGTCCCTTGGGCATTGACTGAGACCAAAACAAATTCTTTAAATTGTCTTTCTTAGTTTTAAAATCTCGATAACAGAGAACTCTTCATAATCAGTCCCCGTACCTTAGGAACCAAATATCGTGAGGTCATATAATAGTGTCAAAAAATGAATGCTCTACAGAAAGGAAGGTCTGGATAGATTTCAGACAGGGTCACAAATCTGACTACTGTTTTCTGTATTGAGAAGCATCACTGATACAAAGATGGAGGCTAACAAAGATGAAAATACTTACAAGTTTCATAAAATTATGCTGGCTTAGATCTTATTGTATATTGGACGTCCAAACAGCTATTTCTTATAATCACTAGGCAAATGAGGACTTTGTAAGTAAATTTACCCTGTAATTAAGATTTCCTAGAAGTAAAATAATGTGTAAATATGACTGGTGATAAAGAGATCAATGAGCTTGGGAAGTACAGCCTTCTCATATCTCTCATGCACCTGTCTCTAAGATCTGTACTTTGGACTTAAGGAGTTGATTTAAAAAAAAAAAAAAAAAAAAAAAAAATCAAAAAAAAATCACATCTCTGGTAAACTCCAGAATTGTCTGCTATATTTTCATTAATTTGTGCAAACTAATTGATTTGTCAGTGTTATATTTATGGTAAAATAAATGTATAGAACTCTTGAGATGCACAAAAGTTTAGATAAGAAAATTAGCTAAACATATATTCCCTTCTAGGACAGGGCAAATCTGGGTAACTCTGGGCATGAATTAATTTTTCACCAGCTGAGATTACAGACAGCTCACTTGAAAATCTCACTTCTGCTAAGAGCAAATCTGGGGGTTGGCCAGTGAGAAATTATCCAAGATACCACATGAACCACTGCAAAGTGGCTGACATTGAAGGCTGCTAAACAATAAGCTCTAATGCTAGCCTTAAACCATCTTTCATAATACAAAAATTATGTTCTTTTAAGAACGTAATTAAGGGAGCTGTATCAGTAGTAGCAGTATTTGTACAAAACTAGGTCTGACAAAAATGATGTCAGAATATGACTAAACCCCCTGCAAAGTAAAATCTGGACTATCTAGAATAAGCTTTCATAAATAATAGCAAGGATTACCAGCAGAGCAAGCAGATTGACTCTGCTGTACCCATGCTTACAAGATCAAACAAGGATAAGATAATCCCAGGTGAGTGGAAGGTAGTTAGAGGATGTGAAAGGCCTGAGGACGCTGATGTGTGACAAGTCTTTTGAGGAGTAACTAGGTCAGACAAGCTGATGATTTACTCAGTTCCCCGAAACACGGAAACAACTTCTACATAAAATTATAGCATAGCTGAACTGTCAAGAATATTGTTCTGAGGTGCTAAATGTGCTTTGGGTCGATTTTATGAGTGAAGGGAGAACTGTTTTTTTGCAGAGCCTGTGGGCTTTCCCATGTCTGAGGAAGCAGGAGAGAAGCGGCACATCTCCCCACACACAGAGCTGCCCAGTCAGCGGGGGAAGTGGCCGGGAGCTGCTCATACACCTGAACACTCGTTCTCAGAAATAAACTCTCACAACTATTAGCTGCTGAGCTCAAAATAGCAGAAGGCAGACAAAAAGCTGGCAGGCTGCAGGAGCCCAGCTGCCTGAAGGGATCCGGCGTGGTGGTTAGGTGGGAGCTCCTCCCCAGGCCAGTGAAGGAGACAATATCTGTGATTTTGGGCAAGTGAATCAGAAAGAGGAATTTACGGCAGGTGTTAGACAGGAACAGAGGCAAGGATGGGGTCATGTCATGAGGGTGAAGAGGGAATGCTCAGGCAATGGGAGTGATGCTCAGGGTAACAGGGTGAAGGAGTGCAGGACAGCAAGGAGGAATGTGGTAGGGTTAGATGCAGGCTTTATCTTTAAAAATTCCTGAACTATGCCCTCATAAAGAGAGAGACAGAGAAGCTGCTGAGGAAATAGAATATGTACAGTTATAAAGAAAATAAGTATGTATTTATAGATAA
>NW_008627543.1:0-15423 GCF_000691845.1 Merops nubicus
TTTTTTTCATACGTCAGAAAACGATAGGTGGCTTCACAGTGTTAGTCTGTCACAGTGTTAGTAAAGAGTTTTGCTAATAAAAATGAAGCTGGCATGTTTCATGTTTAGCACACGTTGCAAATATCACTGACTTGCAAACAAAATTGAAGGCGAAGGATAATAAGGACTAAGAAGAGCAGAAACAGACCTGTTTAAACAGCAAATAATGTTGGTTGGACATTAAGCAGGCATTTGAAGTAAACCTACTGCTTTCAGTCAAGCCCTCCAAATGTCACACTTAAGATTTGTGGCCTCCAGGATATAAATCCCAGCAAGGACCATGTTTACCTTCTGTGTCTGGTTCTTTTCTGTTTTCACATCAGTCTGCATTCTTCCTTCAGATTCCAAGGAGTGCTGAAAATTAATCTTTTTCTCTCGTGTTTTTTTCTTTGTATTTGGATATAGGTATATTAAACTATTTCTCATATTTCCCACTTCTAACTCAAAAATTTTCTTTTTTTGCCCTTAAATTATTAAGGAATGCTTTTCACAGCCAACACCCTGATTCAGTTATTTGCTTTTAGGGCAGTATGTGCGAGCCTTTCGTGCAAACCCAGATGAACCTCTGTACAGTCTTTGCATTGGCTTGACTTTCATCCACATGGCTTCTCAGAAATACGTGTTGAAGAGGCATGCTCTTCTAGTACAGGTGAGTTAGTGTGATTATTTTTGCCTGTAGTTTCCTGGCTTCGTATCTTGCAGTTATGGTTACAGGATACTCTGGTGAAATACTTTTCATAAGTAATATGTTGTTTCGAAAGAGGGAATTGACATCACATGAACACGGATGAGAATATGCTTTTGAACTGTAGTTATACCTGAATCTCCTTTCCTTTTAGTTGAATGTAGCTTGTTCTGCTGTGTGTGTACAGTGATTTCTCACAGAGATGTTAGCAGCTTCCAGCTGCTTGTGAAAATATTACTGGTTTCAGTCTTGATTGCTGTAGTCTGGATTTTCTTCCAAATTTTTCTTGTTGCCCTGCCTTGCTCTGAAGAAGTGCTGTAGAACAGTGTCTGAGTACCATGCCCTTCATAGATATGGCTCAGAAACTGCATTGTTGAAGCAAACTTTTACAGACTTATAAAGTGTTATTTTTGTCCCCGTCGTCCTTTTCTCTGCCCCCTTTTAGGTGCCCCTTAGTAGCTCTCTTTGTGAAGATCTTGTGAACTCTAGTTTAGGCTACCCTCCATTTTCCAGCATCCTTACTCACACTTTTCTTTCAGCTTCCAGATCTGGTCGCACAGTATAGGCTGATTATTCCCAAACAGAATCTGGAAAGTAATTTCTTCTACTCTCCACCGAGTATTTTCATTAACTTGAAATGCCCTTTAATTCCTGTGGCCACTTTAGGTGCCTCTTAGTAGCTCTCTTTGTAAAGATCTTGTGAACTCTAGGCTACCCTCCATTTTCCAGCATCCTTACTCACACTTTTCTTTCAGCTTCCAGATCTGGTCGCACAGTATAGGCTGATTATTCCCAAACAGAATCTGGAAAGTAATTTCTTCTACTCTCCACCGAGTATTTTCATTAACTTGAAATGCCCTTTAATTCCTGTGGCCACTGAGCTCAGAGCCAGCAGAATGTGGTGAGGATCCTCAGCTCTCTTGGCTTCCAAAATTGCTGAAAAACTGTAGCCTGCGCTGATTTTGACAAAAGCTACATGTCCTCAGCTACTCTAAAACAACCAATTATGTCAGTGTCCAATTTAAAGACATTTTGAACTTTCAAACTTTGGCCTAATTTTAATATTTTTATCCACTTCTTCCAGTCATCAGCCTGCCTTTCTTACATGGGCTGCTGTGTTCTCTTTTTATAACGTACGTGAACAATACCCTGTTTGTTGTCCTTTGGTGACAGTTCCCCACTCTCTCTCTTCTCATTTCCTGCTTGGCATTTTTACATCCTATTGCAGTTGATTAGAAATTCAACCACTGTGACATACTGGTGACCTAAATTAGAATCATTAGCTGCTTGTGTCTGAGCTAACTCCTCATGCTGAAAAAGGTGACTTCTCTGAATACCACTGTGGCCCCTAGAAAATCAGTCCTCTATTTACAACAGGATCATCACATTCCAAAGTAGTAACAAAATGAACCTACTGTTGAGGATATATGGATCTTTCATGCCTTTATTCAGTGATGTTTATTTTTGGCTACTTGACAAAACGATACACTGATACTTTTCCTGATAACTGGTATTGGAACACAGCATGCTGGTGTGTGGAACACAAGAACAAAAAAATGTGCTTGCATTCCAGAAAGAGTACTTTGATAGGTACTTCATGGAGTTCAGATTTCTGTGGAATTCTCAAAAGCTGCAGAATTAGCAATTTCTTCTCACTATTCAAGGCAAGGAGTAAAGGAAAGGAAATGAAGGTTTGGGGGTTTTTTTTCTCCTTAAAAAACATGTCCATATGTACCTACATACTTACATACAAACTTACATATTTAGCAAGCTCGTGCTGTAAGTCACTAAATAACTGTTCAGTTTCTCAGAAAGATCTACCCATTGTTTTCAGTGTCAGTGAGACTGACAGAGCACAGTTTTTATGGTCTCAACAATTAAATGGATTGTTTTTCTGCCTTCAACTTGGATGTGGGGAAGCACAGCTCAAAAGTTTAAGTAGACATCTTTAAACACGTGTTCTCCAGCATATTTTACTCCCATCTTCTCAAAGGGAACATTCACAAACGTGCATAACCTCTGCAGGGATTCTCCTTCCTTCACCGGTACCTGGACCTGCGTGGACCATGTCAGGAGTCTTTCTACAACCTTGGCCGTGGTCTCCACCAGCTGAGATTACTGCACTTGGCCATCCACTATTACCAAAAAGCACTCCAGCTTCCTCCTCCCACCTTAGAGGTAAGTGTAAAAGTGTGCCTTTGTAAGTTATGCACAGAGACTGAAGTCAGGTCATAGTAATTTCTCAGCCATGGTTAACATGGGTACATAAAATCTGTGTAGCTGAGTTTTCTTTAGTTGGTATTGTGAGTCCTGTCATTGGAAACCCAGATCTGATTGTCACCTGGTAAGGTGTTTAAGCATGTGTTAATTTCAGAGGTTTATGAATTCTGAAGGATTTACTAATAGGCTGAAGTAGCAGCAACTACTGTGTGTGGGAAGGGTGGTAAAGTTGAGCAACGTGGGTGTTAGTCCCAGCTGGGACTTCAAAGCAGCAGTCTTGGGGACTGTGTGAAAGAGAGAGGCAGTACTCACATTCTGATTGTAGAAACAAGTACTTTGCATACAAAGGCAAATGTAGATAGTACTTCTCTGGTTTATGAGCTATCTAATTTACAGCTGATGTTTTGATTATGTAGTTATATAACTCTTTTAACATAAGGAAACTCGTGAAAGGGAGGACAAAAGGAATACTACTTTTGTTCCTGTACAGCTGCAAGCCTATAAAAATGATGTATATGTGATTTGATTCCACTGATTGCTGCTCATGTTTCATTTTATCTTTGCATATAGGTAACTTTTTTAACTCATTATTTTTACAGGGAATAGAAACTGATCAGACAGACTTGAGAAGAGATACTGCCTTTAACTTGTCACTTATTTATCAGAGCAGTGGAAACACCAGAATGGCTCAAAAGATGTTGTATACCTACGTAGTTGTATGACAAGGTTTGTGGCAGGTGGAACTGGAATATAGAAGAAATGGGCTCATACTAATCCTTAGAGGATGAAGAACTCAGTATTTCAAGACTTTTAAAGTATTCAGAATTTTCTAAGTGTTCATAGTTGTAGCAGCTGTTTTGGCCACGATTTCTGTTTTACTGAAGTCAGTGTGACCTTTGTTCTTCTGAACTTTTAATAAAAGTTAAGGTTATTGATAACGTTTGCTTATTGTCAGCAAACATATATCCTACTGAATAGCCTGTAGCAAAGATTAGTGTAATAATATCATGCAGCTTATTATTTAACATACACTGCAAATGGTCTGGGGTTTTAATAGTTTCTGAACAGTAGCATGTGAAGCATGCTGCTTCCAACCCAGCAGGAGAAGCAGGGTGCAGTGCTTTACCAGAAATAAAGAGAGTATATAGTTATGTGTATATATAGCTATATGTTATGCACTACAGCAAATAAGGCTGAAAAATAATTTTTCAGCAAGGTAGTTTGCTGAACAAAACACAAACTGTGCTGTTGCCTCCCAGCACTCGTTACTTCCAGCATCACAGCTAACTGCTACTACTTGATTTCAGCCCACTTTCAAAACCCATGTGCAAGCATATCACTGGTGCATCACCTTGGGGTAAAACTCTTCTGTTGAATCTTTCCTTATTCCTTATTGGACTTTTCACATCTTGTAACCCAAATGATTTTTTTCTTCTTCCAAATCCTGTCCCTTCATACAAAGAAGTTTATCATGTCCCAGGTAAAACAGCCCTCAGCAATGAATTAATGCTTAGAAAAACAGAAGCCAGAGACCCATTAACAGGCCCCCTTTGCATTATTCTTCTCCAAAGCTGAGTCTGAAATACTTAGAATCCTATTGCTTGTACACTTTTTATTGAAATAGACTTGACATATAGCAAAGTTGTGGGTTTTTTTTAAGAATTGTCTTAAAAATTGACCAATATCAAAGCATTAATATAAATTAATTCTCATTCCTACTGCTGCTAGAATTATGAGGTAGTTTTGCTTTTAAATCTAGGAGGTATGAATCTTTAGCATTCGTAAAAATAAAAAGGAAAAATACCGTCTGAATGCTGATGACTTTTGAACTGCTGTCTTAATTTTTCTAAGCACCAAGTAACAGAAACTTGCACTTAATTAAAGCCATTCCATGCAGACTGGAAAATGCATATAGCTAGCATATAGCCTTCTGAGAGGATGTTCTAGACAATTCTGAGCATCTGGAAGGAAGAGATGCTACTTGTCTCAATGCCAGTCCAGCTAAAGGATTCTCAAATGCTTGGGGAGAGACCAGCCTGTATCTGACCAGCTGTATGGGATTCATTTTGGCACGTGGTACATTCATGTTTAGGCTTCCCTGGCTGTAGCTTGCTTTAAGGATGCTCACAAGAACCTCACACTGGGGGAGATGAACCCAGCACCCTTGCTCAGAGCCCCTTCCAACCTGACCTGGAATGTGCAGGAACAAACAGCAGGGCAGGAAAAGCTTGAAATCCAGCCATCACAATTTGGGAAAGCTTTCAGAAATCAGCCTCACCTCTCAGCACCTTGGGAAAATGCCTTAAGCCTCATTAAGAGAGTAACTGTTTCACTCAAAACACGCTACATTTATTGTCAAACTACTTGCTTTAACCATGATAATTTTGTTATCTGCCTATTGCTGAAGAGCTATTGCATATAAAGCACTACCTCAAGGTCTACTGAAAGGACTGCTCCTAAGAGCATCTGCTGATTGTCTTAGAAACTGTCATAGCTTGTCACTTGTGCTTACCTGATAGCAGCATGGATTAGTGTAGAAAGCTGTTTGCCACCCACACTTGCTGAAGGTCACAGACTGCCAGGAAAAAAACCCAATCAACTTTTTCACTGCTTAGAAAATTCGTGTTTAAATACTGCAAATGTTACTGTAGCTAAGAGAGGCTTAGCAGCTCCCAAGCCCAGGGGAAGGTTAGCAATGTAGACCTCAACTCCTGCTCCTGCAGGTGGCAGCAGCGTTAGATTACCAAAAATTCATTGCAGTTATTTGAAGAAAGTGAGTTCTTGTCTGTTGTGAACTTCTGATGTTTGGAATGGGCGAGCTGCTGCTCACCATCCTGTGTTCCACACTGCAGAGCAGGCCCCGAGCAGGCAAAGGAGTTTCCTTTCAAATGAAAGCAATGTGGAAGGGTCCCCATGGATGTGTTGAGCCTGGAGCAGACTGTCACAGTGCAGCTGCAAGTTCCAAGTTCCGTGGCAGCAGCCAGAGTCAGGCTGCATTTCAGTCCACAGCTGCAGACGCACGGCCCTGGAGAGCACAGGGGGCTCTGCAGCAAGGGAGGGGTGAAGAACCAGCCCTTGAGTGATACACGGGTTGGTAAAACACTCCCTTGGAGGGAAAGCAGAGGAGGGGAGGTGCTGCTGCCCCACCAAGGTGCAGTTCACACAACCCTAGGTGCCGTGAGCTTTGTCCTCTTGCACAGGCAAAGGTCACAGTCACTCGTCCCTGGAAGGGCAACCTGCTCAAGCCCTGACTGGAACCAAAGGTGTTAAACAAAAGTGCTGTTTGAGAAGGCTGCTTTGCAGCTGTGGGTATTCTGCAGTCTGTGGTCCTAGCAAGCAAATCCAGATATGCAGGTATGCAAGACTAACCACTAAACTAAACAACTATTGTAAGTAGCACATGGTGGCTGGGGAATCTGCAAACAGCTCTGTTGGAGCAGCTCAGGGTGCACCACCACCTGTACTGAGGCTAGGTAGCATTGAAACCATGTGGGAGAGCAAGGCAGAATGAAGATGAGCTGATCCTTAGTCAAACACGAAAACCATCCCTGTTATCATCACCTCCAACATACTGTGACATAAGTCATCTGCTTCAGCTCCTCCTTCCCCAGCGTGCTGTTCCCACAGTAGGAGAGGTTGAACAAATTCCACTAATTCCTGTGCAGGTGAGATGATGTGTGGTGTGACATCCCACACCTAATGAATTCCTTGTATGGTCCCGAGATAGCCCAAGGCTTATGTTGTCTCATGACCCAGATATCATCTACCATTAGAAGCAGCCAGTCCTGCCAGTTCCTCCCTGTCCCAGTCACGTCAGCATCCAGCCACAGACACATGACTCTGTCTTCAGACATTCACCCCAACCCTCTGCAAGGCAGCCTCAGAGGTGTTTTGATAGCACCTGCCAGGCCTCAGTCTAAAGCCTGTAGAAGAAGAGTGAGGAAAGCAAAGGTGTGGTAATGCCAACAGCAATGGTAACTGGAGAGTAACTGGTTTGCTATCAATAGTGTTGTTAATATTAGCCTCACAATGCAAAGCACCCGAGTCAAAAAGACAGTGAGAGGTAGGAGTTAGTTCAGACCAGAGTTATGATTGAAGCAGGTGTCCCTAGGTGCCCTCAATGGCTGCCCTGTGAGCACCTTCTCACTGGCACAGACCCACCTAGCTAGCTCACATCAAGTGAGGTTCCCAAGTCTTCCAGCTCTGGGTACTAGCAGGGAGTCCTCTGGCAGGAGGTGATGCTCTGCCTGGGCTGGGAAATCACCCAGTTTAAATGAGCTCATTTCCTGCCAGCTCACCCACGTGGGTCTTCCTGGTGGTGAGCTGGAGAGGCTGGGTCCTTGCCCTGCTGTCCAGGCAGGTGTGAGTGGGAAGCTCTTCTTGCTTTTTTCTCCTGCCAAAAGATGGAGTGTGTTTTGAAGCTGGTGACTGGGGAACCCTTGTCATTGCTCAAGAAGAGACTGACATTGTAGCATACCTGCATCTCTAAAGGGTAATTACACAGCTACCTAAGAACTATCAGTTATGGAGAAGGCTGGTGAACCTACCCAAACAAGGTAAGCATGGCTTTTGAAAGGGTGGCTTTTCCACCCTTGTCTAATGAACTGCAAAAGAAAGTTTAGGAAATGGAAATCCTGACTGATAATGAACCCCTAAATACCTCCCCCACCTATTTCCTTTTTTTCTCCCCCTGTGACATGAATGTGCTTGTTTTCTTTACCTCCTTTTTGGAGCTGCTCTCTTCAGGGTTCTCTGGTTGGTGGTTTATCACAACTACCAACTGCAGGTCATCCAACTTTGATTTGAACCAGCCTTGGGCTGCTTCTAGGCTAGTTGTGCTGTAGGCAAAGCAATGCATTCATGACTGCAGAGAGAACAGTTAATGCATGCCTGCTGTCGTCCAGCTTTTCAGCTCTGTGCAGGGGGCAGAAGAGCAAACAGCTCAAGCATTTCTCCTGTATGTAGGGGTAGGAGCTCTATGAAAAGGATGTCCTGGAGAGGTCCTCCCTAGAAAGTTTCCCCTCTCTTAGGGGATAATGAAGTCAACACGCATTTCCCAACACAGAATAAAATGCAGAGGCACTGGGGAGAAAAGAAGGGGAAATGCATTGAGTGCCACAAACTTCTGAGAAAGATGAGGGAAGACAAGTTTTACCTGAAGAATACTTTAGAAATACTCTCCTGCTGTTAAGGTCTCAGTCTAATCACAGAACAGGACTTGGTTTGGTAAGGCCTCAGGCTGGGGCACCTCTATTACTTTTTTATTTTACTTTATCCTGGTTAATACCCTATAAAACACCTAAACCCTTAGATTCCACCCCCCAAACTACTACAGTACCCCGTGCAAGCTACAATGATTAGGATACCGTGGTACAGCAGTGCAAGGATGAGGTGATGCAAGGACAAATGACTTCTTGGGGAGGAGGGGTGAGGGAAGTGCAGTTTTGCTTGATGTCTGTACAGAGTGACACAGCAGCAGCTCAGGAGGGCAGTTCACATCCTCACAACACTTTTGTTTGGTTGGTTAACACTGATAGCTCAAGCCTGATAAAAACAATAGGCTCTGAGGGACAAAAGACTCCTACTATAAGCCAAACTAAATTGAAGTGATTCACAGGAAAGATAAAAGCTTAAGTATGACAAACATCATTTGGTTGAAAAGGCCAAGGATGCACCTCACTCTTCAGCAGAGACCTGTATCTGGGATTTAAAGGTTATCTGGTGCATATGTTGAAATACTGTCTTGTGATTTTCCGTGGATTATTCTGCTGCTAACTAGTCCCATCTCTTCTGACTCAGAGCTGCCTTCCTGAAGTTTCTCTTCTATTCCCTCTTTGTATTTCTTCAGGTGTGGCTTTCTTCCAGCTTCTAGGTAGAAAAAGAAGCAATGTTAGTATCTGTACAGTTTTTTTCATGGCACAAATAAAAATTGCAGTATAATGGAAGCACTCTCTTTTTTTTAATTGTAGATAGCTTAGAGTTCTATCATTAAAAATGTTGTCTCTCTAAAGTCGGATCTATAGTGAATGTTTGTATAGTTGTTACTTGGGCTTTCTGGAGCACAGTAAGATTTATAGGAACTCTTGTTCAGTTTGAAAGGGCTTCTTCAAAGACTTTAAGTATTCAGTGTACATCTTTTCTTCAGTCTCGACTCCTTCCATTAACTGTTCCCTTTAAAGAGGAGAAACAAATTCACTTATTTACATTCATATTTAATATACTTTACTTTTTAAACAGAAGACTGGGAAAGATGTAAATACTTTTCCCTCGGATATACTCTCTGCACCACTACTGCTTAAATATTGGAATGTGTTCTAATATTTCATATTCCATTTATTTAAAAGGAGGTTCAAAATAGTTATACAAGGTAAACAAGCTTTTTTTTGTGAAAAAAAAAAACACAACACTTTAGGGCATCTTTCCTTTAGAAAATTAAACTGGAAAATTAATGGACAAAGGATAACGGGGAGATTGGGAGGGCTGAGGTTTTACTTAACAGCATTCAGTTTTGGCCGGGGAATTTAAACAGCTCTCCTGTGCTCTCCTTGCTGTAGCTACTGCAGGCCACTTGAAAGTGGCAGTGAAATCTGCTGCCCTCCTGGAAAGCTGTTTGTGTTGGTGCCAGAATGACCCTGACTAAGCAGGTCCTCAGTACAGCTGAGCATGTTGAAGAGTCATTCTGGGAAAAAGTGCAAGAGCCCATTTCTAGAGCTCTGCATGAATCTCCCGTGCTGCTGGCTCAGCATATGGTCAGTGCTGATGCTGACAGATGGGTGAAGGCACAAAGCTCTGATGTTACTGCAAAGTGATGTTTCTCAAGTGTGATGCCATGGATTTGAGCTCACCTGCAGCCCCCCAGCTGTTGATGCTCAGCTTCTTCACTTTTCAGCTCACACTGAGTTTGGATCAGCTTGCTCTGCAGGGCATTACTCACCTGCAGAACTTCTCCCAAACGAAGAACAAGTTTGTTGTGAGTTCTAGCACTTTCTAGTGCCTTACAAAGTGGTTCTGCCTGTGCAGCAACAACAGATCAGATTTATACTTACCCTAATACAACAAGCTTAGAATGTTGGTGGGTTTTTTTTCTCTTTCCCAGTATCAGCTGTATTCACCAACTGATTACAAACATCCTAAGCACAGGCATCTAGATGGGAAACCTTGCAACACCAATCCACTGCCTGCCTTAGATCAGAACAGTGTCTCATATAGCTATGACTTGCTTGGAAAAAAAATTTCTTGGAAAAAGATGTTCTTTGCCAGTAGTGAGTGTGTTTGGGTTGTGTGGTAATACTTTTGACACTACATATTATGAGGAGATATGAAAACAATTCCTTGGACTCTCTTCCCCTCTGTTCTAGTAAGAAAAAACCCAAAGGCTATATAAACTTCCCAAATTGTTGTTCATAGTGTGTCTCCAGCTGCAAACTGTAAAACATTCACCTGTGCCAAGGAATTTTTCTTTAGAGGAGATGCTTGCCTCCTTCAACCCTTGGATAATGATTTCCCTGCTGCACAGCCAGAAGGTGACAGGATCTTTTTTTGCCTTGATTCACACTAATGTGTTGCACAGTATTGTATGCAGAAAAAGAAAAGGTCCTTGGCTCACCCCCAGGAGCACAGTGGTGGCTGTTACTACTCTACCTGGCTGCTGTGCTGCCTTCCCATGGCAACCAGTTCAGCTTGGCAATGTTCCAGTTCTGTTTCTAACCTCTGCACTTGCTGCTGAGACTAGCTTCTGAAAGCAGAAATCAGATTTTAAAAAACCATGCATTAAATTTGTGCACATCTCCTCTGAAGTGGTGACTGTCTCACAGGTGGGTTTTCTGCCTTAACCATATTAAGTTTTTCCTGTGACTGAAGTTGAATTGTTTTTTACCTATGTTCCATGAGATGCACAAGGCCAGCCAAGCTTGCAGAGCTACAAGCACTTGTTTAGTGTACTTAGTTCATGAGTACTAAGTATGTGTCTGTGTGGCAGGAATGGATATAGGAAACTTTTCAAACAAAGCTTGTCCTACAGGTTATTAGCCAGAACACAGGAGAAGCCACTCCTCAACGATACCCATCTTCACCACGCTGCTGAGAGACCACAGAAAGAATATCAGTCTCACTGACTTGTCTTCTCTGAGGTTGCTGGTGTCCTTGTGTCCCAGCTCAGTTTGTACTGCAGCCAGAGCTGCTTGCTTCCTCTTCTGAGAAGCCACCACCTGCTGCGGTGTGCCTGTTGCCTTGCTGTTACCATCCTTAGCTGGTGCTGCAGGTTTGTCACCTGCAGTGCAAGAAATCCTCAGGAAAAGGAGCAGGAAAATCAGTCATCTATTGGAGTTTGCTTAAAGGATTCTTTTATAAGTGACCTGAGTGGTTGCAGTGGTGCCAGGAGCACACAGTGGTTCTGAACATGCAAATAGCTTCTGGTAATTAATAACTTTTGTTCTACCCCTGGTTTAAACCCAAGCTGAGTGTGTGGTGGTGCTCTTGGGGTTTTTGTGGGTGTTTTGACTGATAGTTCCAACGCTTATGAACTCTTGACACTCAGGATTCAGGAAGTGCCACAGATGCAATTTTTAGACGAAAAGATGGTTTATCTGTAAGGATATAGAGGGAAAGAAAAAAAACACGAGGTTCAGAACAGACCCCTTTGCTCTCTGAATGTCTCCAGAGAATCAGGTCAGATCTTGTAGAAGCAAGGGAGTCTGTAAAGTGCATTTATTGTTGTGAGTTCATGCTTGTGAACAAGTATCTCAGTGCAGATAGCTGAACTTACAGCTTAGAAAGGTGAACTCCTGACAGAGCAGAGTCCACTTGGCCTGTACCTACAAGCTTGGTGTCAGGGCACAGGAAAACACAGCTCTTCCCTCTGCTGCCTAGTACCAGGGAGTGAATGGACTGAAGCAGAACTACCTGCCTCCCAGCAATATAGCTAGACAAGTATTATCTGCAACTATTTCTCATTCTACTGGGAAATGGTAATAAATCCTGAGGTGTATCTTCATACTTCTGTAAACTGTATGGTTTTTAGGCTGACTACATGCAATCTACTTGCATGAAAACCAGCTCTTTTCAGCTGGGTTTCCATAGTTCTCAGGTTTGTTTTGATGAAATCAGTTCTGTTTCCAGCTGCAGACTAGAATGCTGTAAGTAACATTAAAAGTATGATCTCTTCTTCAGGGAAAAATATGTGTTGAATGTGATTTCTAATGGCTATGCAAGAGTTAGTCAGCCTGACCCTAATTCTGAGGGATCAGAAGTTCTCAAAGTTCTGTTTCACTTGAGTGTATTTGGCCTCCAAGCAATGGACCTGCAAAGCTCACCGTTATCTAAACATCCATCTGCAGCTCCTCCTCTGGCTTCTGCTCTTCAGTCTTAAGAGATGTGACAAAGTAGCTTGGATTTCTTTCAATGCAGAAACAGGAAAGTATCCTCTGGAACACAGCAGCAGAGTGATGTCACATCGTGTCTCTGCCTAGAGCCAAAGTTTTCTTTTCCCAGAGTCCCATAGTAGGAGAAACAGCAAGTGAATAGTTTCTAACTTAAAATAATTTGACTAGAATTCACCTCATTTTAATCCAAGTATAATGTCTTGGTGACTGTCTTCTATCACTACCAGCAGGCCCAGTGCTGTTGCATAAATGTAGTTTTCCTGCTCTCTAATAACAAATACAAGTTCTGTGCCATTTTTAAAAGAAATTCTGGAATCTTTGCACTGTTGTCCTGAGTTCTATGACTTAGGTTACACTGAAGTAAGAGCTTTACTTTCAACTTTTTACTGTCCAGCTAACCTTTGTTTAAGAAAGCAGACCTCTACTGTTTATTTTTGCTTACCACTGTGGTTTGCCTCCCTCCTTATTAAGCTCTTTTTTAATAAGCTTTTACATGTTCCTAATCTTTCAGAGTTTTCTACCCATATATTTTGTTCCAATGCCCCCTGGTGGTTCTCAGCCATTCTAATATTTTCATACATTAAGCAACTTATCACAAACCCCAGACATCCTTCAGCTACAGCATCTTGTCACCTAAAGGCAGCATGGGGCAGGGTTAAAGATGATTTTGATCCAGCACTCTCTAAATACATGCACTTGACACCACATATATTAAGTAGAGAAGACCAATAACCATCTCCCTCCAAATGAAGCACTGAAGAGCTAAGGTTAAATAACTTTATCCTAGATGAACATACATAAAAAAAAACCAAGTTCCCCTTCTGTGCTGACAAATAGGGTGCTGAGAGGTACCTGAAGATTTCCTTGGTCACAGGTCAGTTTATTCTTGCTGCCGGGCAGCTCTGCCAGCCCCTGTTGCAGCTGCTGCTGGGCATGCTGAGGAAAGAAAACAGAGCAGATGTTCATTTTGTAGGGGAAAAAAAGGGAAAAAGCAATAAAAAAGGTGCTCAGTGTCCTCTTTCTCCCTGAGTATTTTAACTTTCCTCTGTTGCTTAAGGTATAAATTAACAATTAGGTGAAGCAGTAAAACAGATTTTTAAAAAAAGACCAAAAATGGCATAAATTCCTCCAAGAGAGCTTCATCTCTAGGAAGAATTACTCAAATTGGTACAACCTTCCAGCTGGCCACAAGAAGGCCACTGTCCTAGGAGGACAAGCTACAAAAATGGAAAGATGAAAGAAGCCTTTGACAACAGGGAACAGAGAAGCAAAAATAAATAGAAGAATTAGAAAGCATGGACAGAATTAAAATAACAAGGTTTTCAGTTAATTCTTCTTCAGCATCATGATTGTTTCTTAGGATCTCCGTTGTATACCACTGGTCATTGTTGTATATTTTGTAAAAAAATACCAGCCAAACAAACCCCACAAAAACCTAGAAGTGTTGGTAGCACAGTATTATGAACTCTTTACTCAGCTTTTCTGGAACTGGTTTAGCATCCTGATCAAAGTGAACTGAGAAATAATAGGATGGGAACAAGTTAAAAACAGGAATGATGTCCCAAGTGCTATTTGCCCACGAGGGGCACAGCTGGTGTTAATGCCTTCCCAAGGTACACAAGCATAATGTATATGTACAAATATACTAGCTGAACAGCTCTACTTTTTGTCCTCAGAAAATGGAATGGAGCCATAGGATTTTAATAACGTACCTAGATGTCCAATACCTGAAACTTTAAATAGTGTTTTTAGCTCATCCCAGACATTTAAAAAGATGGAGTAACACTTGAGATGCTTTATCCTTTTAATTTCCCCCTTAAATTTATCAGCCACTCTCCATAAAATACAGATTACTTCAAGGAGCACCTTCATTATACTTATCAGTTATCTGTTTTATTAGTGGCTCACTGCTCCTGTACCAGTGCAGCCAAGCAATCCAACAGCCTCTTGTTCTCTTCCTCTAGCGTTTGGAAAGTGAATTTCATTGAAACCATTTCTAGCTATGAACAAGAAAATCCAACTCTAATTGTACCCCGTCAAGATAGCCCCAGCCATGATACGTACCACAGACAGGACCTTGAGTAGGCAGAAGTTGGGTTGCCATTCCAAAAAGGACACATTGATATAGACAAGAAAAATATCAAATGGCAAAGTGAATAATATGGCTATAGTAGATATTAGTTAGAAATAATTTAGTTGAGAGAGTAAGCAAAATTAAAGAATGACATAGAAAAAGCCAACAGTAAATTTTAAACCCAGCCATATATATTGTAAGACACCCCATTCTCTGTTTCTTCTACTTCCTATTTGTTTCTTTCCTGTATTGTTTCATTTGCTCTTGTCCTTATTCATCAAAAGAAATGTGAAATCATTGTCACCTGAAAAGGTCCAGACTCATTATTTACCCATCTTCAGGACAGTTGGTCTGAAGTTTGCAAGTCATCTCTGAAGTTCAGAAATAACATCAGCAGAGCTTCTCTGTCTTCTCTGCCTTTTCATGCTTCAAAGAGGAGACACTGGAAGTCAAAATATAAGGATAGTGGGAAAGGGGAGAGCAAGGTGTCACGCTTGCCACTGCAAAAGCAAAAAGCAATTGTTCTGAAAGCAAAACTGGTAAGTAAATAAGATCAGTCTGCCCAGGGAGGTGATGGAGTCACCATCCCTGGGGGTGCTCAGAAAACACGTAGATGTGGCACTTTGGGACATGGTTTAATGGTCATGGTAGTGTTGGGTGATGGTTGGACATGATCTTAGAGGTCTTTGGCAACCTCAACGGTTCTACGACTCTGTGATCTCCAGCTATTTGGGTCCAAAAGCAGCCTTCAAGAATGCAGCTTAAAGACAGGAAGTTTTCTGTACCTCCTCTTGAAGATCTTCCTTTTTTTTTTCTGCCAGCAGAGATGCCTTCTCTTGCAAAGCTGTCTTAAGTTCACCTGGCAGTCTACCTACAGTACGTCCCAAAAGCTGTATGTATGTAAGTGTTTGTCCCCAAAAATGTGTGTATTTAACCTCAGACCCTTGTTACTTCCTCTCAGCTTCTGCATTTACAGTACTTCCACTGCCCACACATTCCTATGTTCCTTGTTCTCAGTGGCTGGG
>NW_008627543.1:15457-39870 GCF_000691845.1 Merops nubicus
CACTCTTTCTATAAATAATATTATCATATTTACATAACATATGATTATTTTTTTCTGTACTGAAAATAAATCTTTGCTGAAGAAGGACACAACGCTTTTTTTTATCACCACTTTTATAGAACTTCCTACTTCCTACATTTATAGAACATTGCTACATCTGAAATATTTTACTGTATTCCCACAGACTATCAGTATTAGGAATTTGTTGTCTAATGTCTGAGCTGCAGACAATTTTCTTGGACTGTAATAGTAGGTTACATACCCTAAGCATGGTCTGATGGTCTGAAATGAGTTGAGCATTTTCCATGGCAACACTTTGGAGTGAGGTGCTGAGCTCTGAGCATTGCTGGCTTAAATGGTCACTAAGGACCTGGTTAAATAGAAGATGTTTTCAGGTTTTTTGGGGGATTTTGGTTTTGTGGGGGTTTTATTCCTTTTTTCCTGCATAGTAGGCTACTAGAAACTTTTTCATCTCTTATAGGTGTGGATAATCTGTTTTAGGTAATGTCCCAAAACCCTTTGTTCAGGTAGTCCCAATTTACAGCAGACCTATTCCAAGGTGTTAAAAGTTTACAGTTGCAGTGGGGAAAAAACAATTTAAACTATGACTCAAGCATGATCACTTGATAGTTTGAAGTCCAGAAAAAAATAATGTTTCAAAGGAGAAAATTGAAAACTCTTCTCTACTGATTTCATAGCTGAATTATTGTAAATAGCCAAAGAAAAATGGAACTTTCTGTGAAAGACATCCAAATTCCATTACCAGTGAACACCACTCAATAAACAGCTATCTATGGGCAGAAAAAAAAAAACAGAAAAATGTTTAGAAAACATGTTCTAAAAAGAGGGAAAATAGAATGAATAATTTTTTTAGAATGTACTGAGGTCAAACTTTTATCCCAAAAGGCACAGAAAATTTTAGCTAAGCAGATGCTCTGTGTTTGACTCAATAGAAACATAACCATGGAGAATCTAAAGGTGCAAGGGAATAAATATGTACTACTTCAAGGGCAGGCAAAAGAGGGAACAGAAGTATTTCTGCATGTCCTAGCCCCTGAAGGGTATATTTAAGAAAAAAAAGAAAGCTGATTAAAAATAAGTATTGGGAAGAAAACTTTGCAGCCTTAAGGCTGAAAAATCTGGAACAGTTACCTAGGCTAGGGGTTGAATTCTTTCACTGGAGGTTAACCTGCATTACCTGAGGCCACTAAACTTTGTCTCCTGACCTGCATTTGAGGTCTCCCAGTAAATGCATAATAATTTCTCACTGCCATCACTTGTTTTGTTACACTTTATTTTAAAAACAAGAGTACTTATTCTCATTACTTGTACATTCTCTGCTGTTTCTCATAGGGTGGCTATTTCAATCTGAAGTTGCAGGTTCTCTTTGTACTGTTTGCTGAAGGACAGCTGTGCATTAAAAGGGGCAATAAAACAGAATATTCACTGAGGAAAAAAAAATTAAATGTCACTTAGCCAGGCACTTGACAAATATCAAATCTTTGCTTCATGACTGCCTATGTCCTTTAAGCTATTGTCACTTGGCCATGTGCTTTGCAAGCATGGGACGTGGCTGCTGTGGTACAAGCCTCTCTCCAAAATACACTTTGAAATAATAACTGAAGTGCTACCTGCTCTAACTTGGCTTTGAAAGTTGAGGGAGTCTTCATACCCTTTGGAGCTCAAGCTTATTAGCCTCCACGATAATTAATCTCAATACTTCTGAACTTACCTCTGTGCCAGAAGTGGCACAGTTCACAACTGAAGGAACCCTCTGCCAGCACTGTGAGGCTCCACATCTAAGCTAAAATTTCTACCTCATCTTCACTGAAACTCCTTTTTTTTCAAAGAAGAATTCAGACAACACTCAAAGTCCCTTCATAGGTAGTAAGCACACTTCTTTGCCCACTTAGTACCCATCTGACCAAGGGTCTGATTGTTTTCTGTAGCATTTATCCACCTCTTCATCCCCTTCATATGGGACACTTGTGCCACCAGAGCTGTGGTTGGTGTTCAGTTCTGTCTTTCCAAGGAAGGTGTTCCTATCACTGTTTTGATGTTGCAGTAGAATAATCTTTCAGAACCTAAGCAGGGCAACCCCAAACTGGTAAAATAAGAAAATAAGACATCTGATGGTTGTTAGGCTTGGTCACATTTGGTGTTTGTTCACATAAAAATTCTGCCTCTGAAGTGGGGTATGCTTGCAAGGCCTCATACAGGCTGTTGTAATCTTTACTTGGCTATTTTCCTCACCTATACTTGTTTACAACTTACTTTTGCTGCTTCACCAAGCTGGGAAATGATACAATTCCTGGAGTCTAAGAATAGAAAAGAATGTCAGGACATGCTTTGTTATCTCTTTGGTAATTTTCAAAGGTGACATTTTGATGTAATGTTTGAGCTCAGCCAAGTTGCTGAATATGCCACAATGAGGTAAGACTTCTATAAATTTATTGCTCTTCAACAGTTTTCTTGATAACTTTGATATTTCAGCCAAAGTATTTTTTAAAATAGATTTCATAAATTGTCATTTACTTAATTTTAAAATGAAGCATGCCATGATGCCAATCTCCTACACACACCACTTCTGTGAGTGCTTGATCAAATCAAAGCACCCAAAGTCCCTCACTCAGCTGCTCAGTGTGTACCCAAGCCATTTGTCCTGACTCTAGCCCAGAGCCCGTATGCAACTTCACAAGTTTTTGTGCATTGACCAAAACCAATATTTAGATCCCTGCTTAAATCATACAGATCTAAAAGGAGAAGCATTTTGTTGGCATTTGAATCCATCTCTGTGTAATAGTGAGCCTGTTATTCTGCTGTGCTGTCTAACATCCTGGAAAAAAAGATGACAATAAAAGACAGTTCAGCATCAGTGGAGTAGGGAGGAAAATTAGCTAAAATATTATTCATGTCCAAGGTATCATCAAAGGATCAGTCAAAAATTCCTTCAGTTAACACAGGGAAAAAGCCTTGATACAGCAGGATTATTTGATAAAGAAAATTTTTTCATCTCATTTAAATTTGTCATTTGCATGTGGATTTGTTCCAAGGGAAAGAATTCTTCTGCCATTCTCTATCCAGCTAACTCTGCCACAACATGACAAGTTTTTCTCCTCTTGCCATGCCTTCCACAGAGCTCTGGGTTAATGATTGCCTGTGTGATTTGCAGAATAGCAAACAGAACATGTGGGAGACAGGAACACTTCTGTAAGGGGAATAGCTCAACATCTGAAATAAGTCCTGAGGCAAGGATCCCAAGAAGAACAGTTATGTTAGGATTTAGGCATGGTTAATGGGAATAAGGGACAGACTTTAGGTGAGGAACATTTACATTTAATTTTGACAATATGGAGCTTCACCCTACCCTGGTGTGTGTTAAATGCCACTCAGCTCCTTTATAAGCAGCTTATAATAGACTGGGAATCTAAATGACATCAGCTAGAGGCTCATCCAAGATGCTTGTACTCCATTCAACATCAGTATAAGGACACTTTTTCAATCAGCTGCAGAAAGACTCAATAGCAATGGGCATTCTACTTGCACATCAATTCAGGAATCATATATTAATGGTTACTAGCTAGATTGTCTCCTCTGGAAAGAATTTATGCTGATGGAATCTTTCCACATGATGGTTGTGTATTCACTCCCCTGAATGTGACTGTTGTCAGATTCCTCTTGGTAAGAAGAGGCTTTAGAGACACCACATGCAAGCTAAAGGCCTCCAATATTTCATCACCTCTCAAGCTGCTCTCTGTTCCTGTTGACTGACACACCTGCCACAGGTCTGGAGGACCTCAGAGCTTGTTCTGTCTCTGTGGAAGCAGTGAGAGAAGAGCCAGAAAGACATGACAAGGACCCACTGTCATACCTAGCCCAGCTTTCAGTTGTGTGCACGATTGCTCCAGCTAGGCAGTTCTTTCCTCCTCCTCCTCCTGCAGCCTCACCTGGAGTAGCTGGACATCTTTATACACCTTTTGGCAGTCCTGCTACAACATCTGTACCTGCAGTGATATCACAGATTATTCTTTAACGTGCAGAGTTCAGTCAGACAAACCCAAGCAAATTCCAGAGCCTCAAAAGTTGATCTAACTGGAAAAGATGGAGCCTGATCAGTCTGTCCCCTCCTTCTGCTTGACCCAGCCTTGTGCAGAAGACTTTTTATGGCAAGCAACTTGATTTCTGTATGTA
Source organism: Merops nubicus (assembly GCF_000691845.1). NCBI lineage: Eukaryota > Metazoa > Chordata > Aves > Coraciiformes > Meropidae > Merops > Merops nubicus. Next base: position 19,649 of record NW_008627543.1, read on the forward strand.
ATGCAGTGTGTGTGTGCTTATAATCATCTTCATGTGACAGAGAGAGTCTAGTAAGTTCATGCAATTAAAGATTACAGGAAAGACTGACCTATCAAAGGTGAATGCCTTTTACCCTAGGCACTTAACAATCTGTCTCATGCCATTTGGTGAGGAATTTTTTTGGTTTTAACACTAAGTAATATATGACAGGGTCAACTATGCCCATCAGAAAGTGACAGATGAATTAAACCAAACCTTTGCTTCTCACATAATGCCTAATTCATGTTATTTCTATAATGTACCCATAATTTTTCCACTTCTGCTGTAGAAGAGCACAAGGATGCTGAAAGATGTGAGGGAAAGAATCTAGTAATTTCTAACTGAACTTTGCTTCAAAACATCAAGAAATTGAAAAAAAAACCCTACAAGTCCTAGTTACTCAAATTTTGATCCTTTTGCTACCTGTTTTCTTTTACCCTTACTAAATTGTTGCTCTGAATTCAGCAGGGTTAGAGGGACTGTGTGGGGTCTGCACGCAGAGAGGGGCATTGGCTTTGCCTCTTTGAACCATGTGCAAGCCAGTTCATTTCTGCTAGGATCTATGGCCCATCCCCACACCCCAAAATAGCTAAATAATACAAACACAGCTGAGAGCAACAATCTACCTTTGTCATCATCACAATTAATGGAGAAAACCTTCTTATTACCAGAAGGGTTAAGATCTCAACAGAGTATTTTACAGAAATTGTGTTTTTCTATCTTTTATCAGTAGCTTTTTCTATCTTTTATCAGTAGCTCAACTATCAAGAGGCTTGTTTATCCTAGTGAGGAAAAGCTTAAAGTGGGATCCACTTCTGGCCCACTTATTGGAGACTGGATTATGAAGTCAAGATCTTTTCAATTGCATTGAATGGCTTAAAAAGGGGAAATGGTCCCAAATTTAAGCTTAGAACATTCAGGTCAGATGTTAGCATGAAAAAAAAAAAAAAAGAAGTCTTAACTGAAACATTCCTGCAGCACTACATAAAAAAAATAATCTAAAGCAGCCACAGAATCACAGCCCTTGAACTCTGCCAGACAAACCCATCCCTGCTGCAACCCAGCGTTTGAGATTCTCTCACCTGGAGCAGGAATTTTGGCTACCTGATCTTTTCTGATCAATGCTGGTAAAAAATATTGTTATGAAACTTTTAAACTGCTTTCTAAGACAACATCCAAGTTCTTGCTCTTCCTCCCAGACAAGAAAATGAAAACAGATACAAAAGATGACTGGAAGTTTCTCAGACCTGCTTCCATTCTGCTCCTGCTCTTGTTCCCCTGTACTTAACACACCACAGTTGCTTGGGATCCCTCCAAAGACTCCCTTAGGCTGATCTCCTGGGACAGCTGGAAAAAAGAAACACACTCTGACCCAGGTCTAATTAAGTAGATTGAATAAATACTTTAAGATCATGTATGAAAGATGCTCTGTCTGAGTATTTAGTTATAAGTATAGCTGGCAGGTTCTGTTAGGTTGTGCACTGTCCAAAGCTGCACCCAGAATATTTTTTAAGGATCTTCAGATGTTCAACACTTGACAAATTTGGCCTCCTACTAAGCTCCTTGTTCTTGTACTTACCTCCTGAAGTCTATGGTTCATTTTCTGCTCTGTTTCTTCAGTTTCTCAGCTGCAATCACTACAGTCATCTAAAGAAGATGAAAGGAGCAGATGTTTATATCCTTTCATGTTGATAACTACTGCAAAAGCAGTAGGTATTTTGAACTGCAACGGCCATGATAACACCTAGAACTTGACTTCAGTCCCCAGACTGATGTTCTCTGCTCTGAAGCACTGAACATGGGAGTCCAAGCACTAAGAACCAACACATTCTTTGATACAGTTACTGAGGCTGGGTGACATACTGCATCTTCAGAAATAGCGATGGAGATAGAGGTGTAACACAAATACCAGAGAAATTCAGTTCCTGGAAAAACGGAAAAGCTGTTGAGAACTCTGTGTGAAAGCTGGGATGAATTTAAGTCAAAAAGATGAGAGGATTACACATCTCAAACATTTTTATTCTTGATTTGCTATGTAATTTTATTTTATTTGATGGCAGCACAGATTCTCATTATCAAAAGAGTTTGCTCTTACTGTCAACAATATATCATAAACTCATTCAGGTATTATCATAAACAGCATTTAGATACTAGCACAACTTCATTGCTTCTTGTTGTACAATCCCCATTTCTTGCAAATGCTGCTTGTTGTTGCATTCAGGTGCTGCCTCAACGGGGCTGCCACAGGGAAAAGGCAAAAAAAGCATCTAATGCACTAAGCATTGGATATTCTGGGGAGTCAAGCAAAGGAATTTAAGATTTAGACTCTCCTTTTCACTTTGGGCAGCTCAGCTGGCTTCTGAGGGACATCTGTGTGTGACTTAACTCTTCCAACGCGTTGAACTGTGAGCACCTAATTCCCAGCTGGGGGTTTGGCCCAGGAGCAGGGCTTGCCCAGCACACAGCATGGCAACATCTGGGAACCTTCCCACCACCTATTATGTGGCCTTAGGTTTGCCTGAATCTTCTCATATGTCGAGGTAGGACTTGTTTGGGGTGAGCTGGTTTGCAGGGTGTGTTGAGATCCTCCTGTTAAGCAAAAAGTAGATTTTTTAAAAATATTTAAATCTGTCTCCAGATGGCAGCAGAGAGGAAGTGTCTTTTTTGGAACACCTAAACGTGTTGTCTACATGCTTTATAATTCGTGCAGCTGCAGCTGGTGGCTACCCATTGATGCTGAAAATTCCTCATTTTGTTGCTGAACAGAATGGTTTTGATTTAAGGATCTTTTGGCATGACTGTTTTGTTTTGGATAAAAAGTTGTGGGTTTTCTAAGCAAGGAGAGTGACACTGCAGGCAGGCTGACAGTGTGTTTGGTCAGTAATGTGTGTGCACAACTCAGCTGTCAGAAAGATGTCCTTGCTCCACTTGAGGATTTGCTCCAGGAAGCCTTTGCCTGGCAGGTGTTGCCAGGAGGCTTGTGAAGAAGTGTGGGATGTGAGGGAACATAAAGGTCACTAGGGAAAAAGATTAAAAATGATAAATTAAGTAACTATAAGCTTCTCACCTAGGGAAGAGATGTGTAAATAGCACTGAATATTAAAGATAGCATTGTTTTTATTGTATAGTTTCTCAATGACTAGTGGTGTTGTATTTAGACTGTTCTTTAATCAAAGGATATTGATACAACGGAGATGTGGGGATGTCTAGTTTATGCAGTGGAAAAGTATTGTATAGGAAATGAGAACATAAAAGAGCAACTGCTATGTAGGTCAAATGGAAAATATGTTTCAGAGATCCTTTCGTAAGCCGAGGTAGGTTTTTGTCAGAAAGATAGTTAATTCTGAAGGCCTGTCTAAATTTTGAAACAAAGAGATCAAACACTCTTCTCAAGTTAGTTTGTGATAAAAGAGCAGATTGATCTGAAATTTTTATTCGTGTTCCCTATTTTACTTTCAGAAGTTAGTGTATAGTTCAGTAAGAGTAACTTTGTATTAAAAATGCATCAGTAAATCATCTCCATCAAACTGTCTATAGCATGTTTTCCATAGGAAATCTTTAAGACGCCTGTGATCAAAGAACTGAGTGTTGAAAGCTGAAGTTAAACAACTTCATGTCCTTTTCTGCTCCAAATATTCTGCCCAACAGTTTCACAGGAGTCTTTAAAATAAGTTCCAAGTATTTTTTTTTTTCTGTTATTTTAAATTTAATTTAAATGGCAATAGGAGATGGGGCAGGCAAGTGCACCATGATGACAGATCACCTACTTTTTTTCTTCAAATCAATATAAGTTCCTCTATTGTTTGCCACCTATATATATGTCTGGTGGACTCATCATTGCTGCACAACATTCCAAGCTACAGTGGAACAGCAGAATGTTTTGGTTTGTGGTTAAGAACACAGGTGTACTTCTGTTTCTTATCCAAACACGTGCTTTGTGACAGGTACAGCAGCTTGCCCATCTCCGTAAAGCTTTAATGTAAACTATATATATAAAAAATCCAGATAATTCACATAATGTTTTTAATTGTTTCAGCAGTTTTGTGACTGCAGTTTGATTTGGTGTATTGTTTCTGATCAACTTTTCAGTCTGATTTCAATTTTTTTAGGGCATGGGGCTTTCCCTGTGGACTTTTTCCATATTCCAGTAGAGCTCACTGATTAAAAGTGCTAGTATGGTTTTCCTTTATTGTAATAACATTTCAGTTAGTTATAGCCTTTTCACTGTTCTGATAATCTCTTTTAATTTCTACTTAGCTTTGCCAGGTACTTGTAATTATGCGTTCCAACTGTCATGCAACTACAAAGTTTCATCCCAGTATATGTAAAATACTTTCCTTCTTCACAGTCCTGTTGATCTCTCTTGAATTCCTTCTCCTGTTCTGTGGTAGAACTGAAGTCTTTGTTCAGGGTGGGGTCTGAGCTGGCAGCACTTCTGCAGTGCTTGTCTTTGGAATTGTTTTCATCTCACTCAACCACTTGCTTACACAGAACACTAGTATGAAGGTAAATCAGAGAGCAAACACTAGTAAAAAGAGCTGTGTTTTGGGTTTCTTGGATGGTATGAGAGGATACTGCAGCAGTAGGTGGAACCTGCAAGTCTGAACTGAGAGGTAGGATTAATCAAATCTGCTAAATTCTGTTTGTGCATCCAGGTTAGCATACTGCGGAGGAAGGTGCTTTGTAGGGTAAGAGCCTCGACTCTGGTCTACCACTGCTGCCAGGCTGCTTTCCTCCAGAGCTGCTGCAATCTGTTTGACCTCTTCTTCTAAACTGCCTTTTTTTAATTGGGGAAAACAAACAACCAAACAAACAAAACAACAAAACAGTTAAAAAAACCCTGACCTATAGAAGTTCTTAGCTGAAATTTTTCACCCCTCTTCTTCTAAACTGCCCTTTTTTAATTGGGGAAAACAAACAACCAAACAAACAAAACAACAAAACAGTTAAAAAAACCCTGACCTATAGAAGTTCTTAGCTGAAATTTTTCACTCAAAACCCACAACAAAACAGTTAAAAAACGCCTGACCTGTAGAAGTTCTTAGCTGAAATTTTTCACTTCAGAACCCTTCAGGATTTTTCTTCATCCTGCTGGTATGTTTTTTTCACTAATGAGGTACTAACTCCTGAGTTTGCTTGGCCCACGCTGCCAGACTCCAACATGCTTTCATTTGATTGTCATACAAGCACATATGTGGTTTTGTTTCTTTGTTCTCATCACTTGTACACTTGGAAGGATATAAAAATAAATATACTGAGAGCATTGTTATTTAATCCACCCTTAAAACTCTTCTGCACCGTTATGTCTGTGAAGCTTGGTAAGGATTCAGGGTACCAGTATATTCCTGCCACTGTGGTGGTTTACTGGCAGTAACTCAGTACTTTGCACTGTCCAGACTGTGTGCATCCATCTGTTCTTTGTAGCAACCTGTCAGATCTTTAGAAAAGCTGGAGACCAGCTTTTAAGTAGAGTGTCATGAAGAGATCATCCCCAGCTTAGTGTTATTAGCTGCTATAGAGTCTTACAGTAAGGATATTATTAGATGTATTACATAATAATATAGCATTGTAAGTATTCTATATAACATCTTTTCCTTTTTCTGTTGCCAGTATTGATAATCCTTATTTTATATACTAGATAAGGAACAAAATTCTGGTGTTATCTCTCTATACTTACCTGCCTCTAATCTGTCATCCTTTTCCTCTCCTCCCCTTTTTTTATAGTGGGCTAACATAATATTTCTTCAGTTTGACAGCTCAGTCTTAGACAAGCAGGGATAATAGCCAAAAAGGCAGGTAGATAATAGCTTAGATATCCAACTCAAGTGTTAAATCAGTGCTATTGACAGGAATTAATCTTTATTTTTGTGAATATGGTATAAGAATGTTTATGCAAACCAGTGAACATAAAGTTAATATTTCAATGAATTTGCCGTTGTATTGAAACATTAATTGGCAGAATTACCACTTTTGTTTTTCAGCCTTCTACTTATTCATTCATTTTTACAGGGGAGTAAAATTCATATACAATGCTAATACTCTAATTTGTTTCATACAACGTCCACCAGAGCAAAAGGAAATATGGATTAGGCTTTCAGGTGCTTAAACATAGAAATCCAATGCCAGTTTAGATATTGCAGGCCACTGAAGATATTCTCACAGGGCTAACAGATGTCTTGCTAAATTTATGAGGGTCCTGAGCCAAGGGAAGCCAGCTGGGATACTTGAGGTTGCCTAAAATGGTACTAGACACCTCTCTGTAAGCAACTAAACTCCATTTGCAATGTCCAAGAGCTAATTTGCCTGTATCATGAGGAAAATACATCTTACGTGATTACCAGTGTTTGATTTCTCTGCCTTGAACCATTTTCATATTATTAAGATCAGCTTTATGAAAACAGAATTCAGCTTGGTATGATTAATTTAAATTTCTTCTGTTTTCCTCTCTGAGGTGGTCTGTAACAGCTTTTGTATCTGTACAAAACAGTACCTGTAGTTCAGAACACTGTCAGAAACATTTGATATATAAATACAAGTTCTGCAGCTGTATTTTGTCTTTACGTTACAGGCACATATGAAGTCCCTAGTTAAAAAGTTACAAAAATAAGGCACATGCTTGTCCTGCTTTGGTTTTCTTTTCAGTGCATTACAATTTCAGTAGTTAAAAAAATGAACATTTTCTCAAAAAAAAAAAAAAGAAAGATGCTTGCTGACTATTTGTCAGTGTTTTCTGCACAACTATGCAGACAGAATAAATAACATTCTTCTCAAACTTCATCTTAATGAACAGAAAATCTTAATTTTTCTGCTGCAAAAGGGCATGTATGGGACATGTAGAACACTTCTGAAAGAAATGGTGTTTCATCTGTATTCTGAAAGAAATGGTATTTTATCTGTATTCAATTAATTCACTTGAAGTAGGGTCTGATAAGATGGCAGTTTAAGTGGTATATTGATTCTGAATGAGAACCCCACTTCTTCAAATCAGGAAACAGGCTATAGAGCACTAGACCAAGGGACAATCAGTATCTGGAAATTGTGTCAATTTGCTCTCCAGCTCCTCTCCAAGAACTCTGCAGGATATGAGATGACATCAGCTCCTTTAGGAGTATGTAAAAGGCCTATTGTTTTAAATAAAGAATGTTTTTGTGGCACCCAGCTTTACTTCAGCAAGTAGTTCCTAGCCAAAGTGCAATGATTTTATTATTTTCAACTTTTGTGTACAGTACTAAGAAATTAGGACAAGAAACAATGACAAGCCTTTTGTCATTGTCAAATTCTTGTATCACTCTGAGATATGGGAGCAGAATCAGCTTATCAGACGAGCTCCATATCTTCAGGAATTTCAAAACCTAATGAGGCACTAAACATTCTTTTTACCTTACTGAGACAAATAGCCCCTTTTCAGGCACCCAACTAAAAGAATATACAATTCAAGTGTAATCAAAGTGTCATCGTACATGACAAGTTAATGCATAAATTTCAACAGATTTAAAGATATGTGACAAGTCTAAGTGACATTTAAAACAGGCAAACATGATAGTCCTGCAGTGACAGAAATGTTTGTCATTATTTCAGTTGTCACTCTTTGCACCTCTTTCACTTATATCAAATGAAATCACACCAGAACGTTTGGCACATTTATAGAACAGTGTCCTATACTCCTGCTGAGAGGCAATATTTCCTGTAAGCAGAGTACAGTGAATTCAGCTAGGTGTTTGAATCCATTTTAAACAGACTGTCAGTAGTACTCCTACAAACCATAACATTTCCTTATTTACATCTGTGTAATTCAACAAAGTGTGAAACAATTGCATAGATCTTGTGAAAATGAAAGAAAAATTCTGTTCTGTTTCGAGTTATGTCTTTCCTCATGCTTTAGGAGCTGACAGTGGAAATGTTGAGGTTTAATCAAGAAAAGCATTGTAAGAATGCAAAAGGATTTATAGTAGGTTTTACTGTTTCCACATTATGACTTTCTAGATGTTCTGGCTACCTGGCTGAAAATCTCCAGTCCCACTATGTAATACCACAAGTTGCTAAATAATAGCAATGCTTTCAGTAAAATCTTTTCCTATTTTTAAATTCAAAAATTGAAAGCTGTAAATCCTGCTTAGGTGCTTTTTATAAAAGAGAATTAAATTCTGAGTGAGGGTTTGCCTCTTGTTTTAATGCCAGTGACACATAAGCTTAACATATCTGCTGGCCTATTTTTGAAGTGCAAGAGTCTCTAAGGGTAAAACACTGACATGATAGAAGAGGTAAATGACTGCTGGGTTTTCAATTTTTTTACTGGAAGAATGACTTCTCCTTCAGAAGAAGTAAACAAGAAAGCAGGAGAATGCTATCAGACAGATAACTAGCCTCAGATTGAAATCAGAGATGCACAGAAAAAAAAGGCATCAGGATTCATTATGTTTTAATGAACATTTTATTTTGGAGTACAGGGATTGTTTATGCAGTACTTAGGAGGAACATTTTCCTTTCAAAGAGAATCAAAAGTCAGCATGTATTTTTGAGAGGATTTTGCCTGATTATATCCTGAACCTGCATTGTGCACTCTTTGAAGGGTTGTGCTATTTTTGGGAGACTAACCAGAGACTGCTGCATAGCTTTGGTGAGCGTGGCCCAAATCCTGGGAGTTGCAGGCTGGCACATGCTGTAAGCCAGACACAAGCCCAGGGAGGGAATACAGCTTGTCCTTTTGCACTTCAGATTCCTGTCTTCACTTTGTACAGAACTGATTCATCAGTGGGAGGGAAGGTGTCGTTCATCTTCTTGGAATTTGTGGGGGTCCTGGGGGGACTGAGCCACAGGACTGGGAGGTTTCAGCCTGGATTTATGCCAGCAGCAGGGAAAAAGGAGAGGAGCATAACCTATACTGTTAGCATCCATTTTCACTGGGATCCCTGTGGGTCTAATGCAGTACAAATTACCAGGTCCACGCCAGAGTCTGGCTGTTATCTCTTAGAACAACGTGCATCAGTATCAGATTAATACAGCTAACACAGTTGTCCTGACTAGCAGATTTTAGTTTATATTAAAAACTTAATATAGTCAGCAAAATGCATCACTCTACTTATTGTTTTGAATGTCCTGAATTAATTAATCTATCTAAGCAATATTCTAATATTGGTTTATTTTTCTCTCTTGGCTGTCATTTTTCTTGATGGAAAAGGTGATAGTCTGATTAAAAGCCTTAACTGCATTTACAAACAATGCAGGGTTTTCTGTACTTCCAGCAGTGCAGTATTTAATTATGTTAAAACCCAATTGCCCTAAATACTGTTTTATAAAATACTATTTCTCCCTTCAGACCTTGTTTTCTGAAATGCTGACAGGTTTCATGTTTGTGACTCTGTCAAACTGCAGACAACATCCTGGTTTCTGCTCAAAAAATGTATTGATGAAAAAATACTGTTTATTTAATGAGAACATTAAAGTTCTTCTGCTAATGTTGACCTCTGACAGCCTACTCACACTATATGGAATTTGGTGGTTTTCTCTCAATTTTTTGGTGTTTTTTTTTAAAAAACACAGATAAGTACTCTAGCACTGGAAACTTTGTAAGTGACTTTTTCTGCCACTTATCAAAGATTCATATGATTAATGAAAGAATGCACAGTTTCATTCAATAAGGCCATGTCAGACCATTTAAAAAAATATCAGAGTTGGAATATCTTGGAATATCTGCAGGGTGCAATGAGCACAAATTCTTGCCTGTGTGGTCAAAACTACTGAATCATAGAAAAATACAGGCTGAATGAATGTTGGCTTTTACTGAAGTCTGTAGCACTTACTAGCTGATTTTGAGGACAGATTTTTTTTGTCCATTATATTTTGTAACCAGAATTTGTAACTATAAAAATGAAAGTGTGTAATATGCTGTAATTTCTGTGCATTTTCAAGGTAATCACTATTCTTTATAGAATTTGTGGGCAAAGACAGTGTTCTGATCATTTGCTCTGATGTCCTGCATTAAAAATCTCAGTAAATTGTTCAGTCATAATTTATGCTACTTTAGGGTAGAAGGATAGACTACACCTAGATGAGTAAAGCCATGGTGCACAGCCCCTGCTGGTATCCTAAACAACAGATAATGGCCTCATCATGTTAAGAATTGCAATTACAAAAAGCAAAATAAAACCTCATACAAATAAGTATTTGTGTGAGTAAGCAGGTAAGCATCATTGACTTTTGACAGGCAAAATCAGGAATTAGTCTATATTATAATTTTTCTCCTGAATATTTTACATTAAGATGTTACATACAGTAACAGGTTAATATTGTTCTTTTGCCTAAATGCTGAATATATGTCACACGCTTTCCCATAAAAAAAAAGGAATACATTTCTATAGACTTTTTTTCCCTGAAGTACTATTTGGCCCTTGGGTTTTAAAAAGGTTTGGAAGCAACATAGTAGATGACCTCTATTCCTTCCCATCCTCTCCAAGAAATCTGAAAAAAATTAGGAAAGCTCTGAACACACACACACACACACAGTGCAAACAGACTGTAGGAGGAATGTAGCTTCGTGCCATGGAATAGGAAACTAGAACTTGGTGGCCAGGTGCTCGTATAATGTCAGATATTTCTCATCAGTGTATGCTAGTTGAGAAATTGATATCAGAATTCTTGGGTTCCAGCTGAGGTGCAGGATAACTTCAACTAAATCACTTAATATCTCTTTGTCCCTCGATATACACCTAGCTAAAATGCCTAGCAGCCTCCTACAGTGTCTTAGCAGTGTAGAAAGGTTATGTTTTGCAAAGGTAATTGAAACTTCTTTGCTGAACTATACTGGATGTGTAAAGTAACAATGAAAAAAACACCCAAACATTAATGCCAGTGGCAGTCAAGTCTTTGTGGATCCCTTCTGTTAAGGTAACATAGTTTGTATTAATCTTTCAAATCAAGAAAGAGCATCTTCTCTGATCAAATTGTTTAATGTATTATATTGGAAAAGGTCATGGATATAGAATAACCATAATTTGTAGTGTACCACTATTATTCTGTAAGCCATGTGAATGCCTAAATGCTGTAAATATACTTATTTGTATAGTACTGATAGTAAATTTATAGCTGAAGTTGGTTTTAAGTAGTGGTCTTCATGCCCAAATTACACTTGGTATGTTAGAAATTACTGAAGCCTCATGAAATACTAAAGAAACTTTTAACATGGAAAAACAGGACTGAAAAATGTTTTATAGTTTTATTTTAGTAGAAGAATACCCCAACATTTACAAAAATAGGAATTGCAGTTATGAGGTGACACTTATGAAAAGGAAAAACAAATAAACAAAACCCTCAAACAAATCTGTTTAAACCCATCAGTTACATTTTTTCCACAGTATACAAAAATCAACAGGGAAAGTTTAATCCCTTTGTAGCACTAGTGACAGTGAAATCTGTTGTTATATTGAAATGGCGATTTCCAAGGAATTAAGACTCGTGGATTAAAATATTACAAATTGTGTTTTCAGTTTTTTTTTCAGTAAACTGAATAGAAGCAATCAAGTACATTTATAATAAACAAGCAAAGAAAAAACCCTACCATCTGTCTATAAAAGCAGAATTTAACCAGAGTGGTGCATGGAATTTAAAATTAAGCTTTTACAGTTTGAAGTAAAACCTTTGTTTGACTTCATTATTGCCAAATTTTGGGTTAGGATTTTCATTGTAAACAATATCCTTGTTACATTTCTACTGCCTTAATAATCTGATTGGGGGAAAAAAAGCATGACCTACTTCAGTACAATATTGTATCTACGTCTGGGTCCATTATCAAATAAAAGAAATCATCTTGAATGAAAAAGTTACATCTTTTCCTATGCACATCTTATGTTCCAGATCTTGGTGTCCTTTACAATACTCAGATAAATTACTTGTTGGATTCATTCTGAACTTTTTTTCTTTATTATTCTACTCCAGCACTTGTGGACTTGAAGTCACTGACTTGTCTGTTGCTCATGAATTTAGTGCTGTATTTCCATGTGATGCTAACGAACTTGCAAAGCATACAGCTAAAAGCAGAAGGGAGGTATCCAGAGAGCAGGAGACAGTGTTTAGGTTAGAATAACAGCATTATACTTTCAAACAGAAGTGGTCCCATTCCCTTCTCCCTTGCCATCTCTTCCCAATCATGGGATCACCTGCCTGTCGAATCAGATCTCATGCCACTCATACTGCGTGGTGAACTCATTCCATCTGCTAAATCAGAAAAAAAAAACAAACCACACTTTTATTGGGTTGTTTCCCTGCCATTTTAGTGAAGAGAACAATCTTTGCCATGCAATTTGGTGGGTGCTAAAGGAGGTGTACAGTCAATGATGGAACTACTTGAGGGGAATTGGTAGGGATTTGGACTTCACCTTTTTTGATGGTGGTGGGATATCAACTTTTCTCAATCTTTGGCATGCAATTTGGTGGTTGCTAAAGGGGCGTAAAGTGAGTGATAGAACTGCTTGAGGGGAATTGGTAGGGATTTGGACTTCACCTTTTTTGATGGTGGTGGGATATCAACTTTTCTAAAGCTGTAACACAAAACTGCCTTTTTGTAGCTTTGATAGCTCTGGGATATTTTCATTCCAAAATCTAGCAATGCATACCTAAGAAAATATACATTAAACATTCCTCATTTCATTCATAGATTTGAAAGTGTGCGGTATCTTGTGTGAGTCCAGAAAATTTTGTGTTCAGTTCTAGTCCTCTGATTTAAAGATTTGAGAAAACAGAGTCCTGGACACTTTCCAGTCAGGGGCTGATAAATCTTCGCTTAATTGAGCGTCAACCATATGGTGCAGTTCAAAGATCTAAGCAAAAATGTGCTGCTGCTACTTCGTTTTTTAAGCTTCACATTAGTGTGCTTACTGTGGGAGAAACAGTATTTCTTTTCCTGCCACTTTCTGTTCATGTGTCAACCTAGCACTTCTCAGAAAAAAATAGACCTAATATCTGAAATAAATATTATCTTCAGCAAGCTTCTCCAAATCCTGTGTAATTTGAGGCAAATGAAGAGCTTCAACAAATATACCCTAATGATATTCTCCAAAATACACCAAGCTGTAATCACAATGATTTAAAAATAATTATATTATCTGAACGCTTTGGTTTTTTCTCAGAATGTCATACCTGCCTTTGTGGAAGTAGTGTTATATCTTTATGTGAAAGCAGTAGCTTGGTGCCTAAATGGTATTAGTTATTCATAGGAGTATTAGGTGGAAATGATGGTTTCTGCAGTAATATATTATAGCACTTTACTGAAGTTATTCAGACACAATTGATAACAGTGTAGTAAAGTACCATAAATTAGCCATCAAGGCTAAACTAAGTAACATTTACTCTCTCTTTTTCCCTGCTGCATTCAACTTTTTGTTATTATTCTGTTATTAATTCCACTCATGCTTAATAAGATACATTACCTTACAATTAAGTGTGTGCTGTTCAAATCTGATTAGAACAGACTTTTCAGAATTTCAGTACTTTGCTTCAAAGATTGGAAAGTGGGGCTTTATTACAAACAAAATTTGGATAAATGGAGTGGAGGTGAAGTCTCTAAAGTTGTCCTGTAAAACAACTGTTGTAGTAAACCACAAAACTAAGGCTTGGACCTATAAACCAAAATAAGAGAGGGGTGTTTGTGGCAAACAATAGGCCTGTGAATTGTACTGCAGAATTGACATTTTAGTTTTTGAATAAAGCAAAGTAGATGAGGCCACAAATGTAGAACAGTGTGCTGCCTCCCTTAGCTTTGTAATGTTGCTGTAAAAACAAACCCCCATTTGCAGTGAGAGAAACACTCGTATGTGGTTTTGGTGCCTCTGGGATAAGTGCCACACAGTAGCTTGGATTCCTGCTCTGAAATCACATACCAGTGCAAAATCTTGCATGGGAGTTAAATGGTTACCTAATACAGTGGTGTAAGCTTAGCTGGAACCCAACAGGTATTCCTGATCCAAATATGTCAGAAGAGTGACTTTGATCTGCTCAAACTCCACTCCAGCTATCCTTGCCGTCTGTCATCTGTGTATCAGAATATCAAAACCAGTAAATACTTGTAGAGTTTTATTTTCTCCACACTTCAGCTTTTAGAGAGTTTGTGCAGCCATACCCAGGACTGGTCTTACACAATTCTTTCTTATCTTTGAATTTTTAATGTTTGTCTCAAGATTTCCTGTTCTTGGCTCTGCTTTTCCAAAGCACCTGCAGAGCTTCAGGTTTAGTCTCCAGTACCCAGATTACATGCAGAAGGGTTACTGCATATTCAGCAGTGTACAGCAGTAAATCTTCCATCACTCTTCCTTTCACAGGCTGGTAATGACTTGGGTCAGTGTGAAGATTTCTGAATATTATTGCTTCCTCTAACATTCCTTGCTACTGTCATTTCTTCCATATGTGTCATCACACTCCTCCCCTGAGCAGTTTTTAAATTGGGTAGGTGATTGTTTTTCATAGGTCTGCAATGTTTTTGCCTGTTGATGTTTGGCTTAACTTGCAGTGCATGATTAACTTTGTCCTTTTTCAGATAAGCAGTTAAGTGTCTGTTTGAATTTAAGTGTGTGCTTAATGCACAAGCACTTTGTGGCACATTAAATGCTTCATTGTGGCTTTGGTTTGGAGCCCTTGTTTTTATGTGTTGTTCAGCTGAGGTCCCCAGTCTTGGTCATACTGGTTGCTACACCATCACACTACTTGGTCTAGGGAGTCAGAATCTATAAGCCTCAAAAATCTTTTTTTTTTTTTTTTTGTTTGCTTGATTTTTTTGTAATACATAATACAGATGCTGGAAATCTGAATGAAAATTTTGAGGTTTGTAAACCCTTCCTATTGTAAGGTAGAGAAGCACATTAAAAGAGTTGGGGAAGGTAATTGTCACCACTCTGAATTTAATTCTTAGCCAAAATAACAGCCTCAGTATCTGTACTTTACATTACTGTGGATTCTTAAATATAAACTTACAGTCCTTTCAAAAGTGGAAAAGCATATAATGGGTAAGAAAGTTATTGTGAATGGAAATCATGTCAAGTATCTATTTTGAATGGGACTTTAAGAAGGTTTAGCTGGATTAAGCAAAGGGAAAAGCTTCTTTGTTGATTCTTCAGGCTTTCAGAGTGGCTTTATTTTTCTGGCATTGATGTTTATGTGTTCTGTGCAGGATAAATGTGGCTCAAGTGTGTGACAGTTCTCTCTGAGTTCATTATAAATTGAGTTTCCATTGCTGATCATGCCTGTTAGTGAAATGTATGTTTGTGTTACCCTGTTTGATAAAGAGCAGTGAAGCACAAGCATCTCCTGAAGAGAAGCTTCCTCTTACAGCAAGAAGTATATTATTTCTGCCTGAGCTGCAGGGACATTTCCCAGCTCTGCTAATTCCACATTCAATCCTATGTAGGATGCAGAAGGAATTAAAGTCACTAGGGAACCTGCTGCCTGATTGCCAGAGAAATTACTGCTTTCTTCAAGTCATTTAAGGAAAATTCATTGGTAGTGTAGCTCACTCTCTTAATATCTGCTGTATTTGCTTACTGAATGCATCTACGTAGCAATTGTTGCTGTTGTGGGAAGCAGTAAGACTCCTTAAACAGATCATTTGAGGATTTTAGCCAAATTGTTGACCAAATGTGTAATTCAAATAACCATTGTTATTGTCTAGGAAGGTGTAAGCTAATATGAAGAGACGCATCAGACAAATACTCTGGGATTTGAATCCTAGTGATACTAGTGATGTGGCAGTTCTGTGCTACCTGCTTGAGCCTTTTCTGCTCTCCTTTCATGGGGGAAACCCAGGAATTGCTGTCAGTACAGATCTTTAACTTCTCCAGGGTTCTGATACAGATTTGTGATCCTCTTCTCGACCTCACTAATATCTTGATACCTTCACAATCTTCATATCACTTGTCTTCTCAGACACAGACTTGCTTCAGCAGCAGTATTCCAAAAGAAGGATGTGTTCCTTTTCCTCAGCTATGGATGCCTCCTGCTTTTACAGAAGCGTGATCCATTGACAGTGTCTCAGTGCAGCCTACGTACACTGCAGGCTTGCTCTGCAGATTTGACTGACATGCTTGTAAGTCAAATAGCAAAACTGTGAAAGTGTGTTCTACAAGTGGCATTTCAGTCCGACTTTGGATGCAGTGTGTATGGATCTAATCCTATATTACTGCCCTAAGGGTAGGGTTCTAAAATTAAATCTCTGCATGTACCAACAGAACCTGACAATTGCTTTTATCATCATAACTTTAACCCCAGTTCAGTGATCTCTATGCACATCTCAGTAACTATCTGGAAGCAGATAGGAACTGCAGCAGATTTCATTTCTGTACCCAAGAACTATTGCCATAGTGTCATAAAATTAGGAGATGGCTTTAATATTTGCAGTAAATATACTTCTCATTAATGACTAATTAAAACCAAAGCAAAACAAACTTGGCCATGTGTTTATTTGCTTTATGTATGAATGTTCCTCCAGGCCCAAGACCAGAAGGCCAACTCAGGTAGGTGCTCAGAGGTATCCCTGGGAATTTTGCCAGGTTAGGATCTGCAGATTTGAGCTCTAACCAGAGTAGCCCAGATGGCCCCGTGCAGTGGGTCTCTTCTCTGTACACCAGAAGAGTGGAGAGCTGCTGTGAAGCCCCTTGACTCTTTGGCTGGATAAAAGCCTGCCCTGGCACCAGGCAGTACCAGATGGTGACAGCTCCCAAGGGCCTGTGGACCCAGCTGCAGGTGGCTGGAGCAGCAAACCCCAGCCGTGTTTTCCCTCCCTGTGCCCTCTCTCTCTCTGCTCAGACTGCAGGGGCGTGTGGCCTCCCATGGGGTGGACAACTCCACAGTCACTCAGGGACTCTTTTAGATCACAAAGATCCCCAGCTGGGGAGCTGCAGATGGTTTTCACACTCATTAAGCCTTTTGTGCAGCACAAAAGAGCCAGGATGGGCCAGAGAATATGTCCTGCAGATTTTGGCACCTAGGGTGATTCTTTCAGTTAATACTTTCACCTGCTGCACAGTAATCTGTCCAGAAGTCTTGTGAAACATTACATTTCCATCCACGTGAGTGTTCTTCCAGTTGACACTTTTAGTTTTTTTATGATTGGCTTTTTAATGGTCATGGCAAAGAAACTCTTATTTTGGGTATTCAGCCGGGTCCATGTTTTGCAGAGAATTTAATTGCTGGGAAAGTATGAAAAATTGATATAATACAGAACAGCATTTCTAGTCTTTTAACACTTCTAGCTGTTGCACAGGGAAGTTTGGCTCTCAAAGGTCATTGTTCTTCATACACTCTGCTGATCACGCAGTGCTAGATGGTGACCTTCAATAATGATTCACCAAGTCTTCCTTTGTTTGCTCTAAATGATAACCAAAAGGAACAGAAAAGGGGATGGGAAGTACTAGAATAGTGCTTTATTTTCTTTTTTTACTGCTTGCTGAAAATTTTATTTTGCTTTTTCTGTAGTTATCTCTTAAGTATTTGCATGAGAATTAAGTAAGACTGCCAGACAAAATGTATATTGCTTTTTAATATTAATGTCTAATGAATTATATGTCCTCTTTTATTCATGTACCAAAGTTCAAAGTTAGAGCAGCTGAAAATCCCTTTCATAGAGGGTGCATCCTTATGCCAGTGTGCCACTGGTTCTCATCATATACAGAATTTTAAGTGCATTAATTAGAAATTTTGGACGTCTATTTTTATTGTAAAAGATGTTTACAATTCATAGCATTTGGTTGGATTTTTTTAACTAAATTTTTGGGGATAACTGAAAATTGTTTTGTTCTCCAGTGAAACCTTTTCCAAGAACCCAGCACAAACATTCTTGGGAAGCTTTAGTATTCTAGTACTACTCCAGCTCTTGTTAGGTCCTAGTCTCTAGGTGAGAGTAATAGATTTGACTTTTTAAATTTTCACCCAGTAGTGGCTGTGTCTCAGATACACTGTAACTTAACTTGGAAAAGGTACTTCTCAGCTCAGAAAGGTGATGCCATGGGCTATGCACTGCACATCTCCTACAGAATGTTATTGGAGCCCTAAGGAAAACAGCAGGAACACCCACTTGGGCAAAGCTGATTTTGTATGAGTTTCTGTCACGTTGGTTTCTTTTGTATTAACTTTTTGGCAAAGGAGAGATGAGATGGATCCAGGTGTGAGGGGGAGAGCAATAGAGTTGGAAAGAGAGGCAAAGAGCTGTTTGCCCCAGAAAAACAGGCTGGTTTTCTTTTTTTGAGTCTGTTGAAGGTTAGCTACTTATAGCCTTAGTGGATGGCTCTGAAAAGTTAGCCCCTTCCCCTTTGGCATGGTGTCTGTAGGTGTGCAAGACAGAAATAGTGATTCCTCTATGAAATGTGTTTATTTTTCTAGTGTGCACCCAACTCTATTCAGTTGCAGAGTTACACCTGGGGAAAATGGAAAATCACACTAAATGATACCAATGAGACAGGAACTGTCAAACAAGAACTATGCATGGTGCATCACATATAATGTGAACATATCAGAAATATAAGCACAGGAATCAACAGGTTTGTAATTACTGAAAAGCAGTAGTGCTGAATTTCTACAGATACTTTATATTTTACTATTGTTGTGATTGCTGCCTTTCATGTTTGGGAGGAAGCCAAGGGGATTTAAAGATTCATACGAATTAACATTTTTTGCTCAGTGGAAAGAGGATTTTTCTAGCATGGACGCAAGAACATTCTCAAAATCTATTCCGAGGGAGACAAACATGAAAATTCAGTGTATGATTTATGTAGTTTTTAATATGACAGATGAGAACTCTTAACTTAGAGACAGTCTGTGCTTGTGTCACACCGTCAAAGGGCTTCTACAGCTTGGAAATCCACTGAGAATAATTCATTAGCTAATGGTTTTCATCTCCTCAGTGTCTCATCTTATCATCGTAAAAATGTCACAATAAACAAAACCAAAGCACAAATAATTATAAATGTTATTGAGACTTTTGGCATGGCACATCCATTTTCTCTTTTCATCTTGTTTCAAAAAGTAAAATAGGCATTATATTACCAATGCTGAGTCAAGGTACCGCTGAAGGGAGAGAGATACCTAAGAATGCTCACCTCACCACTAACCTACACCTGACCACCTAAATCTGAACCTTTAATGTAAATCCAAACAGATTTATTGCAGTGATACATCAGAGCAGCACTCTCTTAAGTGTTTAAAGGAGGTTGTAAAGTGCCAATGTGTGTGCAATTCGTGAAAATAACTGAAACAAAGTTTTAAAGGAAGGAAAGTTTTAATGGATGGAGGAGTGTTGGTGACTTTCATGGCATGACCTACTTTGGAACTCAGCCATCTGAGCTCATATCTGGAACGGTTTGTCTAGTGTCCTACAGAGGGGCTGAACAGCAAATACCCTCCCTCTATTCAGCTCCAAGGGAAATGTGCCATACAGAAAGGATTTCAGGCCCAGGAATTTGAGAATGCATTATAAGCCACAATGTATTTTAATGTACATTAATGTAGTTGCCAAGAATCAGTGCCTACACAAAGCTATTTAGTTGCCCATCTATTGGTAGGTATATACAATTTATAAAACTGATGTAGAATACAAAGTAGTTGGGACATACATGCTCCTTGCTTGTGGGAAGATTTTGCCTCTATGTGACTCAGGGAAGAAAACAAAGCATGAGGTGTTGTCTCATAGTAACAGCCAGGACCTGGATCACACAACAGCAAGTCTATCATGGCCATTTTTGTCTGTTGGCAGGACGGTGTTTTTGTTGGGCTGCGATTCTGAGGCGTTTCACTGCTCCTCTGGTGATCGCTGTGTGTATTTCATGTTTTCATTTAATATACGTTTTTTGTAACCACATTTTCCTATGAGAACATTCCTGAGTCTATTGTGATGGAGAAAGCAGAAGGAAAACTGACGAAAAAGTAGGAAAATGCAGAGCTGATCGCACCTAACTGCTTTCCTCAGCCAGGATCAGGGGCACTGCCAGAGCGGTGAAGGTTGACTGATGCTCCTGCGCTGACCCCGATGGCTGTCACTGCCGATAACTGTGCGTGAATTAAAACAAGAAAAAAGGGTTCTGTTTTTTTCCACAGCACCATCTCGGCGGCGCTTTCCCGTGAGCAGCGGCTAACACGTCTGGGCCGCAGGACCCTCTCCCCCGGCTCCCCACGGGGAGGGCTTCCCAGCGGCCCGACCCCGTTTGCGGATTGCGGGAGCACGGCCCGGGACG